>NW_027206681.1:509926-758028 GCF_032191515.1 Phaenicophaeus curvirostris
CCTTCCCGCCTCGGCGAGTCACGTGACGGCGGCTCCGGCTGGGAATTCCCCCCCCCCGTCACGTGGTCGCGCGCCCAGCCTCGTCACGTGACCGACGGGCTCAGGCGCCTCTCACGTGACCCGAGAGGAGCGGGGGGGATGGGGTAACGGGGGGGGGAGGGGAAAATGGGGGGGAAGGGGGGGTCTGGGGGGGTCTGGGGGGTCCGAGGGGGTGTGGGGGGGCAGAAGGGGGTGGGGGAATGTGGGGGGGCTTGGCTGGGGGGAGATAGGGGGTTGGGGGGTCTGGAAATGGGGGGGAAGGGGGGGTGGGGGCCTGTGGGGGGGCAGAGGGGGGGAGACAGAGGGTTGGGGGGTCTGGAAGTGGGGGGGAAGGGGGGGTCTGGGGGTTCCGAGAGGGGTTGGGGGTCAGAGGTGGGGGAGACAGGGGGTTGGGGGGTCTGGGAATGGGGGGGAACGGGGGGGGTCTGGGGGGTCCGAGGGGGGAGACAGAGGGTTGGGGGGTCTGGAAAAGGGGGGGAAGGGGGGTCTAGGGGGTCTGAGGAGGTGTGAGGGGGCAGAGGGGGGGAGACAAGGGGTTGGGGGGTCTGGAAATGGGGGGGAAGGGGGGGTCTGGGGGGGTGTGGGGGTGCAGAAGGGGGGAGATAGGGGGTTGGGGGGGCCTGGAAATGGGGGGGAAGGGGGGATCTGGGGGGTCTGGAGGGGTAGAGGGGGATTGGGGGCATGTGGGGGGGCTTGGCTGGGGGGGAGACAGGGGTTTGGGGGGTCTGGAATGGGGGGGAAGGGGGGGGCTGGGGGCCTGTGGGGGGGCTTGGCTGGGGGGAGACAGGGGGTTGGGGGGTCTGGGAATTGGGGGGGATAAAGATTTGGGGGAGCTTGGAGGGGTGACAGGGGTTTCGGGGGGCTGGGAAGGGGGGGAACAGGGATTTGGGGGGGCCGGGAGGAGGGGACAGGCTTGGGGGTCCCAGTGGGGGTCCCAGGGACTTGGGGAGCTCCTGGGGGGTTCTGGGAGGCATCTCAAGGGCTTGGGGGGCTCCTGGGATGTTCTGGGGGTCACAGGGACTTGGGGGGTCCTGGGGTGACTCAGGTGTCTTAAGTGGGGGTCACAAGGACTCGGGGGGCTCCTCGGAGGGTCTCAGTGGGGTCCTGGGGGGTCACAAGGATTTGGGGGGGTCCTGGTGGGAATCACAGGGACTTGGGGGGCTCCTGGGGGGTCCTGTGGGTGTCACAGGGACTTGGGGGGCTCCTGGGGGGCCTCAGGGGGCCTCCTGGGGGGTCACAGGGACTTGGGGGCCTCCTGGGGGGGCTCAGGGGGCCTCCTGGGGGGGCTCCTGGAGGTCCTCAGGGGGGCTTCTGAGGGGTCACAGGGACTTGGGGGGCTCCTGGAGGGGCTCGGGGGGGGGCTCCTGGTGGGTCACAGGAACTTGGGGGGCTCCTGGGGGGGCTCGGGGGGGGGCTCCTGGGGGGTCACAGGGACTTGGGGGGCTCCTGGGGGGGCTCGGGGGGGGGCTCCTGGGGGGTCACAGGGACTTGGGGGGCTCTGGGGGGGCCTCAGGGGGGCTCGAGGGGGTCACAGGGACTTGGGGGGGCTCCAGGGGGTCCTCAGGGGGGGTCACAGGGACTTGGGGGGCTCCTGGGGGGTCACAGGGACTTGGGGGGCTCCTGGGGTGTCCTGTGGGTGTCACAGGGATTTGGGGGCTCGGGGGGGGTGTCACAGGGGCTTGGGGGGCTCCTGGAGGTCCTCAGGGGGGCTTCTGAGGGGTCACAGGGACTTGGGGGGCTCCTGGAGGGGCTCGGGGGGGGCTCCTGGGGGGTCACAGGGACTTGGGGGGCTCAGGGGGGTCCCGTTTGGGGGTCTCAGTGTTGGGGTGCGGGTGCCAGGGCTCTGGGGGTGCCGGTGGCGCTGTGGGCGCTCGCCTGGAGCTGCGTCGCGGAGCTCCTGCTCGAGCCGGATCAGCCCTTCCGGTAAGGACCGGGAACAGCGGGAAAGGATGGGATCATCGGGATCCTCCGGGATCCCTGGGAAGGGCTGGGATCACCAGGATAAACCAGAATCACCAGGAGGGTTTGGGGTCACCAGGATCAGCTGGGATTGCCAGGAAGGGTTGGGGTCAGCGGGATCATCTGGGATTGCCAAGAAGGGTTGGGATCACCAGGATCATCCGGGATTGCTGGGAAGGGTTGGGATCACCAGGATCATCTGGGATTGCCAAGAAGGGTTGGGATCACCAGGATCATCTGGGATTGCCAGGAAGGGTTGGGATCACTGGGATCATCCGGGATTGCCAGGAAGGGTTGGGATCACCAGGATCATCCGGGATTGCTGGGAAGGGTTGGGATCACCAGGATCATCTGGGATTGCCGGGAAGGGTTGGGATCACCAGGATCATCCGGGATTGCCAAGGAGGGTTGGGATCACCAGGATCATCCGGGATTGCCAAGGAGGGTTGGGATCACCAGGATCATCCGGGATTGCCAGGAAGGGTTGGGATCACTGGGATCATCCAAGATTGCCAGGAAGGGTTGGGATCACCAGGATCATCTGGGATTGCCAGGAAGGGTTGGGATCACCAGGATCATCTGGGATTGCCAGGAAGGGTTGGGATCACCAGGATCATCTGGGATTGCCGGGAAGGATTGGGATCACCAGGATCATCCGGGATTGCTGGGAAGGGTTGGGATCACCAGGATCATCTGGGATTGCTAGGAAGGGTTGGGATCACCAGGATCATCTGGGATTGCCAAGAAGGGTTGGGATCACTAGGATCATCCAGGATCACGGAGAAGGGTTGGGATCACCAGGACCGCCTGGGATCACCGGGAAGGGTTGGGATCACCAGGCTCGAGATCTCTGGGAATGGGTGGGATCTCCGGGAAGGTTTGGGATGGTGGGATGGCGGGTTCCGGCCGTGGCCGCTGAGCTCCCCTCGCAGCGTTCCCGACGGCTGGAGCCACGTGGAGAGGGTGCCGCCCGGCCAGACCCTGGAGCTGATCCTGGCGCTGAGACAACGCGGCACCGACCGCCTCGAGAGCCTCGTCCGAGACGTCTCCGACCCCAAATCACCCCGATACGGTAACCGGGACCCTGCGGATGGGACCTGGATCCGTGGGTGGAGGACTGGGAGGGTCTGCAGAGGGATCTGGAGAACCTGGATCCATGGATGGAGGGCTGGGAGGGTCTGCAGAGGGACCTGGAGAACCTGGATCCGTGGGTGGAGGGCTGGGAGGGTCTGCAGAGGGACCTGGAGAACCTGGATCCATGGGTGGAGAGCTGGGAGGGTCTTCAGAGGGATCTGGAGAACCTGGATCCATGGGTGGAGGGCAGGGAGGGTCTGCAGAGGGATCTGGAGAACCTGGATCCATGGATGGAGGGCAGGGAGGGTCTGCAGAGGGACCTGGAGAACCTGGATCCGTGGGTGGAGGGCTGGGAGGGTCTGCAGAGTGATCTGGAGAACCTGGATCCGTGGGTGGAGGGCTGGGAGGGTCTGTAGAGGGACCTGGAGAACCTGGATCCGTGGGTGGAGGGCAGGGAGGGTCTGCAGAGGGACCTGGAGAACCTGGATCCATGGGTGGAGAGCTGGGAGGGTCTTCAGAGGGATCTGGAGAACCTGGATCCATGGGTGGAGGCCAATGGGATGAAGTTCAACCAGGCAAGTGCTGAGATAAGAAAGACCTTGAGGGGCTGGAGAACGTCTGGAGAAGGGAATGGAGCTGGGAAGGGGCTGGAGAACCAGGGAAGGGGCTGAGGGAGCTGGAGGGGGTTGGTCGGAGAAGAGGAGGTTGCGGTGAGGTGGTTCTTGGTCTCTTCTCCCAAGGAACGTGGGGTGGGATGTGAAGAACCAGCCTCAAGTTGCACCAGGGGAGGTTTAGGTTGGATACTGGGAGAAGTTCCTTCATGGGAAGGGTGGAGAAGCCCCAGCTGAGGGGCTGGTGGCGTCTCCATCCCTGGTGGCTTCAAAATCCACATCATCTTGGAGTGGAGAAGCCGTGGTCGAGGCCGTGGTGGCGTCTCCATCCCTGGAGGCTTCCGGAGCCGAGCAGACGAGTTCCTGGTGGAGGCGGAGGGTTGGAGTTGATGTTCTCCAAGGTTTCCTCCAAGCCGAGGTCTCCTCGGGTCCCTCGCAGGGCGGTTCCTGACGCTGGAGCAGGCGCGGGAGCTGGTGCAGCCGGCGCCGCAGACGCAGCTGGCCGTGCGCAAGTGGCTGCTGGGCCACGGGGTGGACGAGTGTCGCAGCGTGGCCACCCGGGACTTCCTGCAGTGCCGCATGTCCGTGAGGTCAGCTCCTGCGGCAACGGAGCTGCGGCTCCCGCAGGGGGGTGGGATGGAGCTGGATGCAGGAGCTGCAGCTCCATCCCCCTCCCCGATGCAGGAGCTGCAGCTCCGACCCCGCAGCTCCATCCCCTCCTCGATGCAGGAGCTGCAGCTCCATCCCCGTCCCCGATGCAGGAGCTGCAGCTCCGACCCCGCAGCTCCATCCCCTCCTCGATGCAGGAGCTGCAGCTCCATCCCCATCCCCGATGCAGGAGCCGCAGCTCCGACCCCGCAGCTCCATCCCCTCCACGATGCAGGAGCTGCAGCTCCGACCCCGCAGCTCCATCCCTGATGCAGGAGCTGCAGCTCCAACCCCGCAGCTCCATCCCCTCCCCGATGCAGGAGCTGCAGCTCCGACCCCGCAGCTCCATCCCCATCCCCGATGCAGCAGCTGCAGCTCCGACCCCGCAGCTCCATCCCCTCCCCGATGCAGGAGCTGCAGCTCCGACCCCGCAGCTCCATCCCCATCCCCGATGCAGCAGCTGCAGCTCCGACCCCGCAGCTCCATCCCCTCCACGATGCAGGAGCTGCGGCTCCGACCCCGCAGCTCCTGCATCAAGGAATGGGGTGTTGGAGCTGCAGCTCCTGCATTGAGGATGCAACGGAGCTGCGGCTCCTGTAGCAGGGATGGGATGGAGCTGGATGCAGGATCTGCAGCTCCTGCAATGGGAATGGGGATGGAGCTGCAGCTCCTGCATCGAGGAGGGAATGGAGCTGCGGCTCCTGCATGGGGATGGGATGGAGCTGCAGCTCCTGCATCCAGGATGGGGATGGAGCTGTGGGATCAGAGCTGCTGCTCCTGCTTTGAGATGGGGATGGAGTTACGGTGTCGGAGCTGCAGGTCCTGCATCAGGGATGGAACTGGATGCAGGATCTGCAGCTCCTGCAATGGGAATGGGGATGGAGCTGCAGCTCCTGCAGGTGGATGGGATGGGGATGGAGCTGCGGCTCCTGCAGCGGGGATGGGGATGGAGCTGGATGCAGGAGCTGCAGCTCCTGCATGGGGAACGGGGATGGAGCTGCGGTGTCAGAGCTGCAGCTCCTGCAGGTGGATGGGGATGGAGCTGGATGCAGGAGCTGCAGCTCCGGCAGCAGGGATGGAGCTGCGGGGTCGGAGCTGCAGCTCCTGCATCGAGGAGGGGATGGAGCTGCGGCTCCTGCAGCGGGGATGGGATGGAGCTGGAGGTCCTGCAGCGGGGATGGGATGGAGCTGCAGCTTCTGCAGCAGGGATGGGATCGAGTTGGATGTCCTTCTGCAGGGATGGGATGGAGCTGCGGCGTTGGAGCTGCAGCTCTTGCAGTGAGGAAGGGGATGGAGCTGCGGTGTCAGAGCTGCGGCTCCTGCATGGGGATGGGGACGACTCTGCAGCTCCTGTATCAAGGATGGGATGGAGCTGCAGCTCCTGCATGGGGATGGAGATGCTGGGGTGTCCGAGCTGCAGCTCCTGCATCGGGGACGGGGACGGATGCAGGAGCCGCGGCGGCTGACCTGGTGCCGTTCCCGGTGTCGCAGCACGGCCGAGCGTCTCCTGCCGGGAGCCGAGTTTCACCGCTACAGGCGGGGCCCGCGCAGCGTCCTGCGCTCCCCGCGCCCCTACAGCGTCCCCCGCGACGTCGCCCCGCACCTCGACTTCGGTACGATGGGAGCATCACGGCCGGGGTGGGAGGGGACGTGGTCCTGGTTGGAGAGGTCCCTGATCCGTGGCTGGTGGCCCAGGGGTCCAGCAGCTCCTCCGGGATCCCTGAGGAGCACTGGGCTTGGGGTTTGGATCCCTGGAAGCGTCCAAGGTTGGGTTGGATGGGACTTGGTCTTGTTTGGAGAGGTCCTTATCCCTGCCTGGTGGCCCAGAGGATGGCAGGGCAGCTCCTCCAGCTTCTCCAGGATCCCTGAGGAGCTTTGGGCTTGGGATTTGGATCCCTGGAAGCATCCAGGCTTGGGTTGGAGAGGTCCTTGATCCATGGTTGGTGGCCTAGAGGATGGCAGGACAGCTCCTCCAGCTTCTCCAGGATCCCTGAGGAGCACTGGGCTTGGGATTTGGATCCCTGGAAGCATCCAAGGTTGGGTTGGATGGGACTTGGTCTTGTTTGGAGAGGTCCTTATCCCTGCCTGGTGGCCCAGGGGATGGCAGGGCAGCTCCTCCAGCTTCTCCAGGATCCCTGAGGAGCATTGGGCTTGGGATTTGGATCCCTGGAAGCATCCAAGATTGGGTCGGAGAGGTCCCTGATCTATGCCTGGTGGCCCAGAGGATGGCAGGGCAGCTCCTCCAGGATCCCTGAGGAGCATTTTGCTAGGGATTTGGATCCCTGAGAGCATCCAAGGTTGGGTCAGGGAGGTCCTTGATCCGTGGTTGGTGGCCTAGAGGATGGCAGGGCAGCTCCTCCAGCTCCTCCAGGATCCCTGAGGAGCATTGGGCTTGGGATTTGGATCCCTGGAAGCATCCAAGGTTGGGTCAGAGAGGTCCCTGATCCATGGTTGGTGGCCTAGAGGATGGCAGGGCAGCTCCTCCAGGATCCCTGAGGAGCATTTTGCTAGGGATTTGGATCCCTGGAAGCATCCAAGCTTGGGTCGGAGAGGTCCTTGATCCATGGTTGGCGGCCTAGAGGATGGCAGGGCAGCTCCTCCAGCTTTTCTGGGATCCCTGAGGAGCTGGAAGCATCCGAGGTTGGGTTGGAGAGGTCCCTGTCCCTGGCTGGTGGCCCAGGGGATGGCAGGGCAGCTCCTACAGGATCTCTGAGGAGCTCCAAATGTAGGACACGGATTCTGCATCCCTGGAAGCATCCAAGGTTGGGTTGGAGAGGTCCTTGATCCATGGTTGGCGGCCTAGAGGATGGCAGGGCAGCTCCTCCAGCTTTTCTGGGATCCCTGAGGAGCTGGAAGCATCCGAGGTTGGGTTGGATGGGGCTTGGTCTGGTTTGGAGAGGTCCCTGATCCATGGCTGGTGGCCCAGAGGACCAGCAGCTCCTCCAGCTTCTCCAGGATCCCTGAGGAGCTCCTGGGCCTCTGTGTGCAGAGCCCGGGCGCAGCCCATCTCCATGGACATGGAGCCGCTTCCCCCAGAGCTCCTGGCCTCGAATCCCTTTGGAATCCCCTGGGTGGCCTGGAGGTGGGAGGGATGGGGTGGGAATGGTGGTGAGGAACCATGGGACCCTTCCTCATCTACCAACCCGAGCCAGGGGGCAGCGTCCTTGCCTGTGGTGGAACCGGATGGGCTTTGAGGTCCCTTCCAACACATTTCATCATTCTATGATCCCTGGAGGGGTTCAGGGCCAGGTTGGATGGAGCTTGGAGCCCCTGATCCAGTGGGAGGTGTCCGTGCCCACAGCAGGAGGTGGGACTGGGTGGGCTTTGAGGTCCCTTCCAACCCAACCCATTCCATGAATCCAGGGAATGGCCCAAGGCAGAGAGGTGGAACTGGATGGACTTTGAGGTCTCTTCCAACCGAACCCGTTCCATCCTTCCAAGGACTGATCCATGGCAGTGAGGTGGATCTGGATGGGCTTTGAGGTCCCTTCCATCCCAACCCATTCCATGAATCCAGGGAATGGCCCAAGACAAAGAGGTGGAACTGGATGGACTTTGAGGTCCTTCTCAATCCAACCCATTCCCTGATTCCCCATCTCCAGCGTGGTGGGATCCAGAGGGAGGGTGGGGCAGGAGAAGCCGAGGAGCTGTAGGGACACGGTTCCAGATCTCTGGTCCGTGACGGCTCCTCCATCTCCTCCTCGCAGTGGGCGGCCTCCACCGCTTCCCGGCCGAGAGGAAGGTGCTGAGCCGGGCCTGGGCCACCTCGGGGCCTCCCAGCGGGGAGCGAGCGGCCTTCCACCTGGGGGTGACGCCGTCCATCGTCCGCAAGAGATACAACATGACGGGAGAGGACATCGGCCAGCTGGCCAACAACAGCCAGGCCTGCGCACAGGTAACGCGCAGCTCCACGCCCTGGGGGGGCTGGAGGAGCTCGGGGGGTTCCCCACGCCCTGGAGCTTCTGCAGGGGCTTGGTGGGTCTGGAGATCCTGGAGGAGCTCAGGGGGTTCTCCACGCGTTGGTGCTTCTCCAAGGACTTGGTGGATCTGGTGATCCTGGAGAAGCTCAGGGGGTTCCTTGGGAGCTGGTGGTGGATCTGGAGATCCAGGAGATGCTCGGGGGGTTCCTTAGGAGCTGGAACTCCACAGCCCCATGTATTGGTGCTTCTCAAGGACTTGGTGGGTCTGGAGATCCCTGAGAAGCTCAGGGGGTTCCTTGGAAGCTGGAACTCCACAGCCTCACACGTTGGTGCTTCTCAAGGACTTGGTGGGTCTGGAGATGCCGGAGAAGCTCAGGGGGATCCTTGGGAGTTGGTGGTGGGTCTGGAGATCCCAGAGAAGCTTGGGGGGTTCCTTGGGAGCTGGTGGTGTATCTGGAGATCCTGGAGGAGCTTGGGGGGTTCCTTGGGAGCTGGAACTCCACAGCCCCATCATTGGTGCTTCTCCAAGGACTTGGTGGGTCTGGAGATCTTGAAGAAGCTCGGGGGGTTCCTTGGGAGCTGGAACTCCACAGCCTGAAGTGCTGGTGCTTCTCAAGGACTTGGTGGGTCTGGAGATGCCGGAGAAGCTCGGGGGGTTCCTCAGGAGCTGGAACTCCACAGCCCCATGCGTTGGTGCTTCTCAAGGACTTGGTGGATCTGGAGAACCTGGAGGAGCTCGGGGGGTTCCCCACACGTTGGTGCTTCTCCAAGGACTTGGTGGGTCTGGAGATCCTGGAGAAGCTCAGGGGGTTCCTTGGGAGCTGAAACTCCACAGACTGAAGCGTTGGTGCTTCTCCAAGGGCTTGGTGGATCTGGTGATCCCAGAGAAGCTCGGGGGGTTCCTTGGGAGCTGGTGGTGGATCTGGTGATCCCAGAGGAGCTCGGGCGATTCCTTAGGAGCTGGAACTCCACAGCTCCACGCGTTGGTGCTTCTCCAAGGACTTGGTGGGTCTGGAGATCCCGGAGAAGCTCAGGGGGTTCCTCTGGAGCTGGAACTCGACGCTGGGACAACTTCTGAAGCCTGGAGAAGCCCCTTCCCTTGGGGTCAGCCCGCGGTGTCCGTGTCTCCGCAGTTCCTGGAGCAGTATTTCCACCAGGCGGACGTGGCCGAGTTCATGCAGCTCTTCGGGAGCAGCTTCGGGCACCGCTCCAGCGTGGACCGCGTGGTGGGACACCAGGGCCGGGGCAAAGCCGGGCTGGAGGCCAGCCTGGACGTGGAGTACATCATGAGCACGGGCGCCAACATCTCCACCTGGGTCTTCAGCAACGCAGGTACCGCTCGCTCCCTCCTGGGGGTCGTCCCGCGGCTGCTTCCGCGGAGTCCTTGAGCTTGGGAAAGAGCTCGGAGCTCAGCCAGCCCGGCCACCTCCACCCAGCCTGGATCGGGGCTTGGATGGACCCCGGTGCAGGATCTTCTCGGGGTCCCACCTCTCCGGCTTGGCCGCGTCCCTCTGGATCCCACCCCTTTCCGTTCAATGGATCCCTGACCTCTGGGTCCATCCCTTCCCACTCAATGGATCCTTTCATCTTGGATCCATCCCTTCCCCCTCAATGGATCCTTTCATCTTGGACCCATCCCTTCCCCCTCAATGGATCCTTTCATCTTGGACCCATCCCTTCTCCCTGGGTCCATCCCATCCCCCTCCATGGATCCTTTCTTCCTGGATCCATCTCTTCCCAATCAACAATTCCTTCCCTCCAGGTCCATCTCTTTCTCCTCAATGGATCCTTTCACCTTAGATCCATCTCTTCCCCCTGGATCCATCTCTTCCTCCTCAATGGCTCCTTCCCCCTTGGATCCATCCCTTCTCCCCTTGGTCCATCCCTTCTCCCTGGGTCCATCCCTTCCCCCTCAATGGATCCTTTCCTCCTGGATCCATCTCTTCACAATCAATGAGCCCTTCCCTCTAGGTCCATCTCTTCCCCCTCAATGGATCCTTTCATCTTGGGTCCATCCCTTCCCCCTCAATGGATCCTTTCATCTTGGATCCATCCCTTCTCCCCTTGGTCCATCCCTTCCCCCTCAGTGGATCCTTTCCTCCTGGATCCATCTCTTCCCAATCAACAATCCCTTTCCTCCAGGTCCTTCTCTTCCCCCTCAATGGCTCCTTTCACCTTGGATCCATCCTTTCCCCCTGGGCCCATCTCTTCCTCCTCAATGGATCGTTTCATCTTGGATCCATCCCTTCCCCCTCAAAGGATCCTTTCATCTTGGATCCATCCCTTCCCCCTCAATGGCTCCTTTCCCCTGGATCCATCCCTTCCCCCTCAATGGATCCTTTCATCTTGGATCCATCCCTTCCCTCCAGGTCCTTCTCTTCCCCCTCAATGGCTCCTTTCCCCCTGGATCCATCCCTTCCTCTTCAATGGATCCTTTCACCTTGGGTCCATCCCTTCCTCCTCAATGGATCCTTTCACCTTGGCTCCATCTCTTCCCCCTGGATCCATCCCTTCCCTCCAGGTCCACCCCTTCCCCCTCAATGGCTCCTTTCCCCCTGGATCCATCCCTTCCTCTTCAACGGATCCTTTCACCTTGGATCCATCCCTTCCCTCCAGGTCCATCCCTTCCCCCTCAATGGCTCCTTTCCCCCTGGGTCCATCTCTTCCCCCTCAATGGATCCTTTCATCTTGGATCCATCCCTTCCCTCCAGGTTCTTCTCTTCCCCTTCAATGGATCCTTTCATCTTGGATCCATCCCTTCCCCCTCAATGGCTCCTTTCCCCTGGATCCATCCCTTCCCCCTCAATGGATCCTTTCATCTTGGATCCATCCCTTCCCTCCAGGTCCTTCTCTTCCCCCTCAATGGCTCCTTTCCCCCTGGATCCATCCCTTTCCTCCAGGTCCTTCTCTTCCTCCTCAATGGCTCCTTTCCCCCTGGATCCATCCCTTCCTCTTCAATGGATCCTTTCACCTTGGATCCATCCCTTCCCCCTGGATCCATCTCTTCCCCCTCAATGGATCCTTTCACCTTGGATCCATCCCTTCCCCCTGGGTCCATCCCTTCCCCCTCAATGGATCCTTTCATCTTGGATCCATCCCTTCCCCCTCAAAGGATCCTTTCATCTTGGATCCATCTCTTCCCCCTCAATGGATCCTTTCATCTTGGATCCATCCCTTCCCTCCAGGTCCTTCTCTTCCCCCTCAATGGCTCCTTTCCCCCTTGGCTCCATCCCTTCTCCCTTGGCTCCATCCCTTCTCCCTTGGCTCCATCCCTTCTCCCTTGGCTCCATCCCTTCCCCCTGGCTCCATCCCTTCCCCCTGGGTCCCTCTCTCCCGCGGGGGCCGTTCCCCGTTGCCGTAGTCTCCGGCTTTGCTCGGCGCAGGGCGGCACGAGAGCCAGGAGCCGTTCCTGGCGTGGCTGCTGGTCCTCAGCAACACGTCGGCGCTGCCCTGGGTGCACTCGGTGAGCTACGGGGACGACGAGGACAGCCTCTCGCGCTCCTACCTGCGGCGCCTCAACCTCGAGTTCATGAAGGCGGCCGCTCGCGGATTGACCATCCTCTTCGCCTCCGGTGCGTGAGACGCCCCCGAGCTCCCATCGGCTCCGCCGGGAGATCTTCCCGTCGTCGTCGGAGCTCCTGCTGGACCTTGCTGGATCCGTCTCCGTTGGCAGGTGACGACGGCGCCGGCTGCCGCAGGGACCCCGGGGGCAACCACACCTTCCGGCCCAGCTTCCCGGCCTCCAGGTGAGTGCGGGGGTGGTGGGAACGGCATCTGGGGAGGGTTTGGAGGTCCTGGGGGAGACACCAGCAGCTGGGAACGATTGGAGATGGAGGGACCTGCTCAGCCCTCCAGGTAGCGCTGAGGGTGGGTGTGGAGCTCCTCCAGCTTCTCCGGGATCCCTGAGGAGCACTGGGCTTGGGATTTGGATCCTTGGAAGCATCCAAGGTTGGGTTGGATGAGACTTGGTCTTGTTTGGAGAGGTCCCTGATCCGTGGCTGGTGGCCCAGGGGATGGCAGGGAAGCTCCTCCAGCTTCTCCGGGATCCCTGAGGAGCATTAGGCTTGGGATTTGGATCCTTGGAAGCATCCAAGGTTGGGCTGGATGGGACTTGGAGCAGCCTGGTCCAGTTGAAGAAGTTCTTGACCGTGGCTGGTGGCCCAGAGGATGGCATGGCAGCTCCTCCAGCTTCTCCGGGATCCCTGAGGAGCACTGGGCTTGGCATTTGGATCCTTGGAAGCATCCAAGGTTGGGTTGGATGGGACTTGGTCTTGTTTGGAGAGGTCCCTGATCCATGGCTGGTGGCCCAGGGGATGGCAGAGAAGCTCCTCCAGCTTCTCTGGGATCCCTGAGGAGCATTTTCCAAGGGATTTGGATCCCTAGAAGCATCCAAGCTTGGGCTGGAGATGTCCCTGATCCATGGCTGGTGGCCCAGGGTCTGGAAGAGCAGCTCCTCCAGCTTCTCCAGGATCCCTGAGGAGCACTGGGCTTGGCATTTGGATCCCAGGAAGCTGCCTTGTTCCCACCCCGTCCCCTCCTTTGTCCTCCCCAGTCCCTACGTCACCACAGTGGGTGGAACGTCCTTCCGGAACCCATTCCTGGTGACGGAGGAGGTGACCGATTACATCAGCGGGGGCGGCTTCAGCAACGTCTTCTCCATGCCCGACTACCAGGTGAGGAGGCGCCGCTCCCACCGGATCCTGGGGATCACGGGAACGGGGCGGGGATGGAGGCCACCAGGGGGAGGTCCCACTGCTGGGCCTCCTCATTTGAGGTCCCACCTTGCTCTTCCCGAGCTCTAGGATCTGTAGTTGAACTTCATGAGGTTCCTCCAACCCAACATTCCAGCCTTGGGGACCTGGTTCAGAGCTGGGGTTGGTGTCGTTGGGTTTCTGGTTGGACTTGGTGATCCCCAAGCTCTTCTCCAACCTCAACAATTCCATGATTCTACACAACAACCCTGTCCTGGTCCATGGGTCGTTCCTCCTAAGCTCCAGTATCCTTGGTTGAACTTCATGAGGTTCCATCAATCCAACATTCCAGCCTTGGGGACCTGGTTCAGAGCTGGGGTTGGTGTCATGGGTTTATGGACAGGCTGGATGACCCTGAAGGTCTTTTCCCACCTTAATGATTCCATGATCCTGTCCTGGTCCGTGGGTTGTTGCCCCTAAGATCTGGGATCATTGGTTGAACTTCATGAGGTTCCTCCAACCCGACATTCCAGCCTTGGGGACCTGGTTCAGTGCTGGGGTTGGTGTCATTGGGTTTCTGGTTGGACTGGGTGATCCCCAAGCTCTTCTCCAACCTCAACAATCCCACGATTCTACACAACAACCCTGTCCTGGTCCATGGGTCGTTCCTCCTAAGCTCCAGAATCCTTGGTTGAACCTCATGAGGTTCCTCCAACCCAACATTCCAGCCTTCGGGGGCTTGTTTGGTGCTGGGGTTGGTGTCGTTGGGTTCACAGCTGGACTGGTTGATCCCCAAGCTCTCCTCCAACCTCCAGATCTCAACGTTCTCGCCTCCCAGGTCGCCGCCGTCCAGCAGTTCC
Organism: Phaenicophaeus curvirostris; assembly: GCF_032191515.1. NCBI lineage: Eukaryota > Metazoa > Chordata > Aves > Cuculiformes > Cuculidae > Phaenicophaeus > Phaenicophaeus curvirostris. The sequence continues at coordinate 523,729 of NW_027206681.1, forward strand.
TGCGCTCGTCCCCCAAGCTCCCCCCCAGCTCCTACTTCAACCGCAGCGGCCGAGCCTACCCGGACCTGGCCGCCCTCTCCGACAACTACTGGGTGGTGACCAACCGCCTCCCGCTGCCCTGGGTCTCGGGCACCTCGGTGAGGGGCAAGGAGGCCGCGGTGGGGCTGGTGACGCCGCGGTGGGGCTGGTGACGCCGCGGTGGGGTTGGTGACGCCGCGGTGGGGTTGGTGACGCCGCGGTGGGGCTGGTGACGCTGCGGTGGGGCCGGTGGGCGCTGAGCGGGGGCTCCCGGCAGGCGTCGACGCCCGTGGTGGCCGGGATGGTGGCTCTGGTCAACGACCGGCGTCTGCGGCGAGGGCTGCCGCCCCTCGGCTTCCTCAACCCCGCGCTCTACGGGCTGCCCCCCCGGCACCGCGACGCCCTCTACGACGTGAGCCACGGGCCCGGCTGGGGGGGCTGGACTGGGGGGGCTGGGGGGCTGGACTGGGGCTGCTAGGGGACTGGGGGGCAGGACTGGGGAGCTCTGGGGGGCAGGACTGGGGCTGCTGGGGGACTGGGGGGCAGGACTGGGGTTACTGGGAGGCTGGACTGGGGCTGCTGGGGGGCTCTGGGGGGCAGGACTGGGGCTGCTGGGGGGCTCTGGGGGGCAGGACTGGGGTTACTGGGGGGCAGGACTGGGGTTACTGGGGGGCTGGACTGGGGTTGCTGGGGGACTGGGGGGCAGGACTGGGGGGCTCTGGGGGGCAGGACTGGGGCTGCTGGGGGGCTCTGGGGGGCAGGACTGGGGTTACTGGGGGGCTGGACTGGGGTTGCTGGGGGACTGGGGGGCAGGACTGGGGAGCTCTGGGGGGCAGGACTGGGGCTGCTGGGGGGCTCTGGGGGGCAGGACTGGGGTTACTGGGGGGCAGGACTGGGGTTACTGGGGGGCTGGACTGGGGTTGCTGGGGGACTGGGGGGCAGGACTGGGGGGCTCTGGGGGGCAGGACTGGGGCTGCTGGGGGACTGGGGGGCAAGACTGGGGTTACTGGGGGGCTCTGGGGGGCTGGACTGGGGCTGCTGGGGGACTGGGGGGCAGGACTGGGGCTGCTGGGGCTGCTGGGGGGCAGGACTGGGGGGCTCTGGGGGGCTGGGCTGGGGCTGCTGGGGGGCTCTGGGGGGCAGGACTGGGGCTGCTGGGGGATTGGGGGGCAGGACTGGGGTTACTGGGGGGCTGGACTGGGGTTACTGGGGGGCAGGACTGGGGCTGCTGGGGGACTGGGGGGCAAGACTGGGGTTCCTGGGGGGCTGGACTGGGGCTGCTGGGGGGCTCTGGGGGGCAGAACTGGGGCTGCTGGGGGATTGGGGGGGCTGGACTGGGGCTGCTGGTTGCCCCCCCAGTTCCCAGTTGCCCCCGTAGTCACCCCCCCACAGTTCCCAGTTACCCCCCCCAGTTCCCCTGGTCCCCCCTGCGGTTCCTTCCCCCCCCCCCCGGTCCCTTCCGGTTTTCCCCCCCGCCCCCGGTTCCCGGTGCGAGGGTTCCGGTTGCCGGTGCAGGTGACCCGCGGGTGCCACGTGTCGTGCCTGGACGGGACGGTGCAGGGTCAGGGCTTCTGCGCCGGCCCCGCCTGGGACCCGGTCACCGGCTGGGGGACGCCCAACTTCCCGCGGCTGCTGGCGGCGCTGGGGCCGCCCTGACCGGGGACACCGGGAACGCGGAGCCCGGGGACCGGAAGTCGGGGCGCGGGGACCGGAAGTCGCCGCCACCGGGATTAATAAACGTGCTCCCCGCGCTTCCCGCCGGTCTGTGCCGAGGGGGCGGGGCCAAGGGTCGCCGCAGCCAATGGGAGGGCGCGTATGCAATGGAGGCGGGGCCTGAGCGAGCGTCGAGGCCAATGGGACCTGGCGGGGCGACTAGGGGGGCAACTGGGAACTGGGGGGGCGACTAGGGGGGCGACTGGGAAGTGGGGGGTGACTAGGAGGGTAACTGGGACTGGGGGGGCGACTAGGGGGGCAACTGGGGACTGGGGGGGCGACTAGGGGGGCGACTGGGAACTGGGGGGGTGACTAGGAGGGTAACTGGGGACTGGGGGGGTGACTAGGGGGGCAACTGGGGACTGGGGGGGCGACTAGGGGGGCAACTGCGACCTGCGGGGGCAACTAGGGGGGTAACTGGGACCTCGGGGGGTGACTAGGGGGGCAACTGGGAACTGGGGGGGGCGACTAGAGGGGCGACTGGGAACTGGGGGGGCGACTGGGGGGGCAACTGGGACCTGGGGGGGGCAACTAGGGGGGTGACTGGGGACTAGGGGGGCGACTGGGAACTGGGGGGAGTGGCTAAGGGGGCAACTGGGAACTGGGGGGGGCGACTAGGGGGGGCGACTGGGAACTGGGGGGGTGACTAGGGGGGCAACTGGGACCTGGGGGGGCAACTAGGGGGGTGACTGGGGACTAGGGGGGGGGACTAGGGGGGTAACTGGGAACTGGGGGGGGCGACTAGGGGGGTGACTGGGAACTGGAGGGGCAACTAGGAGGGTAACTGGGAACTGGGGGGGCGACTAGGGGGGGCAACTGGGGACTGGGGGGTGACTAGGGGGGCAACTGCGACCTGCGGGGGCAACTAGGGGGGTAACTGGGACCTGGGGGGGCGACTAGGGGACAACTGGGAATTGGGGGGGCAACTAGGGGGGCAACTGGGACCTGGGGGGGCGACTAGGGGGACGACTGGGAACTGGGGGGTGACTAGGAGGGTAACTGGGGACTGGGGGGGCGACTAGGGGGGCAACTGGGGACTGGGGGGGCGACTAGAGGGGCAACTGCGACCTGCGGGGGCAACTAGGGGGGTAACTGGGACCTTGGGGGGTGACTAGAGGGGCGACTGGGAACTGGGGGGGGTGACTAGGGGGGTAACTGGGAACTGGGGGGGCGACTAGGGGGGCGACTGGGAACTGGGGGGGCGACTGGGGGGGCGACTGGGAACTGGGGGGGCGACTAGGGGGGCAACTGGCACCTGGGGGGGTGATTAGGGGGGTAACTGGGAACTGGGGGGGCGACTAGGGGGGCGACTGGGAACTGGGGGGGCAACTAGGAGGGTAACTGGGACCTCGGGGGGCGACTAGGGGGGCAACTGGGACCTGGGGGGGGCAACTAGGGGGGTGACTGGGACCTGGGGGGGCGACTAAGGGGGCAACTGGGAACTGGGGGGAGTGGCTAAGGGGGCAACTGGGAACTGGGGGGGGTGACTAGGTGGGTAACTGGGAACTGGGGGGGGTGATTAGGGGGGCAACTTGGAACTGGAGGGGCGACTAGGGGGGTAACTGGGAACTGGGGAGGGGGAGGGCAGCGGCCGCCTCAGCCAACTGAGCACTGTATCCGCTAGGGGGCGTGGCTAAGCGCCGCCTCAGCCAATCAGCTCGCAGTATGCGCTAGGGGGCGTGGCTAAGCGCCGTCTCAGCCAATCAGCTCGCTGTGTCCCCGAGGGGGCGTGGCTAAGCGGCGCCTCAGCCAATGGGAGCGCTGTATCCGCTAGGGGCCGTGGCTAATCGCCGCCTCAGCCAATCGCGTCGCTGTCTCCGGGGCGGGGGGCGGGGTCGTTCCCAGGCGGCGCCATGAGCGGCAGCGGCGGCGCCGAGGCGGATCCGGGCCCCGCGGCTCCTCCCGCCGCCCCCGCGGCCCCCGCGGCGCCCCCCGCCGCCCCCCCGGCCCCCTCCGCCCCCACCCCGGACCCCGGCAGCAAGGCCAGTCCCGCCCCGGGCCCCGGGGCCGCCCCCGCCGCGGGGGGAGCCGGCAGGGGCTGCGAGGGAGGCGCCGCCGCGGGGAGGGGGCCCGGTAAGGGGAGGGGGGGGGAGGCCGTGAGGAGAAGTGGGGGGGCCCGTGAGGATGGGGGGGGTCCCACGATGGGGAGAGGGGTCCTTTGGGAGTGGGGGGGGGTCCCGTGAGGAGGGGGGGGGCCCATGATGGGGGGAGGGGTCCTTTGGGAGTGGGGGGGGGTCCCGTGAGGATGGGGTGGGCCTATGATGGGGGTGGGGTCCCATGATGGGGGGAGGGGTCCTTTGGGAGTGGGGGGGGGGGCCCGTGAGGAGGGGGGGGGGGCCCATGATGGGGTGGGGGGGTCCTTTGAGAGTGGGGGGGGTCCCGTGAGGATGGGGGGGTCCAATGATGGGCGGGGGGTCCCATGATGGGGGGAGGGGTCCTTTTGGAGTAGAGGGGGGGCCCGTGAGGAGGGGGAGGTACCATGATGGGGTGGGGGGTCCTTTGAGAGTGGGGGGGGGTCTCGTGAGGGTGGGGGGGTCCAATGATGGGGGGGGGTCCCGTGATGGGGGGAGGGGGTCCCATGAGGATGAGGAGGGTTCCATGATGGGGTGTAGGGGTGTCTTTTGAGATTGGGGGGGGTCTTATGAGGAAGGGGGGTTCCTATGAGGATGGGGGGGTCCCATGATGAGGTGGGGGGGGTCTTTTGAGTGTAGGAGAGGTCCTATGAGGATGGGGGGTCCTTTTAGAGTAGGGGGGCGTCCCATGATGGGGTGGGGGGTCCTTTGAGAGTAGAGGGGGGTCCCATGAGGAGGGGGGGGGTCCTGTGAGATTGGAGGGGGTCCCATGATGGAGTGGGGTGTCCCTTGAGAGTGGGGGGGGGGGGTCCCGTGCGGATGGGGGGGTCCCATGATGGGGTGTAGGGGTGTCTTTTGAGATTGGGGAGGGGGTCCTTTGAGAGTGGGGTGGGGTCCCATGATGGGGACAGGGGTCCCATGAGGATGGGGGGGGGTCCCTTGATGGGGTGGGGAGTCCTTTGAGAGTGGGGGGGGGTCCCATGATGGAGGCAGGGGGTCCCATGATGGGGTGGGGGGTCCTTTGAGAGAAGAGGGGGGGTCCCATGAGGATGGGGGGGTTCCTATGAGGGTGGGAGGGGTCCTGTGGTGTGAGGGGGGCCGTGTTGGGAGGGGGGTGTCCTGTGAGGATTGGGGAGATCCTGTGAGAGTGAGGGGGGTCCCATGATGGTGGGAGGGGGCTTCCATGGGGATGAGGAGGTTCCATAATGGTGGGTTGGGGTTTCCATGAAGATGAGGGGATCTCATGATGGTGGGGTGGGGCTTCCATGAAGATGAGAAGGTTCCATGGTGGTGGGATGGGGCTTCCAAGGGGTTGGGGGGTCCCATGGTGCTGGGATGGGGCTTCCAAGGGGATGAGGGGATCCTGTGATGGTGGGATGGGGCTTCCATGAGGATGAGAAGGTTCCACGATGGTGGGATGGGGTTTCCCTAGGGATGAGGAGATCCTGTGGTGGTGGGATGAGGTTTCCATGGGGATGAGGGGATCCTGTGATGGTGGGATGGGGCTTCCATGAGGATGAGAAGGTTCCATGATCGTGGGATGGGGGTTCCATGAGGCTGGTGGGTTCCATGATAGTGGGATGAGGCTTCTATAAGAATAAGGGGATCCCATGATGGTGGGATGGGGTTTCCATGAGGATGAGGAGGTTTCATGGTGGTGAGATGGGGCTTGCATAGGGATGAGGGGATCCCATGATGGTGGGATGGGGCTTCCATGAGGATGAGAAGGTTTCACGATGGTGGGATGGGGATGAGGGGATCCGATGATGGTGGGATGGGGCTTCCATGGGGATGAGGAGATCCCATGATGGTGGGATGGGGTTTCCCTAGGGATGAGGAGATCCTGTGGTGGTGGGATGAGGTTTCCATGAGGATGAGAAGGTTCCGTGGTAGTGGGATGGGGTTTCCATGGGGATGTGAAGGCTCTACGATGGTGGGATGGGGATGAGGGAACCTGATGATGGTGGGATGGGGCTTCCATAGGGATGAGGAGATCCCATGATGGTGGGATGGGGTTTCCATGGAGATGTGAAGGCTCTACGATGGTGGGATGGGGATGAGGGAACCTGATGATGGTGGGATGGGGCTTCCATAGGGATGAGGAGATCCCATGATGGTGGGATGGGGCTTCCAGGAGGATGAGGAGGTTCCATAATGGTGGGATGGGGTTTCCGTAGGGATGAGGAGATCCTGTGATGGTGGGATGGGGTTTCCATGAGGATGAGGAGGTTCCACGGTGGTGGGATGGGGTTTCCGTAAGGGTGGTGGGTTCCATGATGATGGGATGGGGCTTCTATAAGGATAGGGGGATCCCATGATGGTGGGATGGCACTTTCATGAGGAAGTTCCATGGTGTTGGGATGGGGCTTCCACGAGGATGAGGAGGCTCCGTGATGATGGGACGACTCTTCCACGATGTTGAGGTCCCCCAACATCAAACCCTCGGCTTTGGGGTCCCCTCGGTGCCGTACTGTGGGTTCCCTTGATGTCCCCTGGTGGGTTTGGAGTTCCGGAGCCTGCGCTGAGGTCCCGTTTCCGCAGCTCCGGTGTCGGCGGCGGCGGCGGCGGCTCCTCCGGACGCCTCCCTGTCCAACGGGGTCTTCGTGCCGGGCAGCGCGGCCAACGGCGACGTGAAGCCCGTGGTGTCCACCACGCCGCTCGTCGACTTCCTCATGCAGCTGGAGGACTACACGCCCACGGTAACGCCCGGAGTCCCTCCGGATTCGCTCCGCATTCCCTCCGGAGTCGCTCCGGCGCCACCGCGGGCTCCGACCGGCTCCTCTCCCGCAGATCCCGGACGCGGTGACGGGTTATTACCTGAACCGGGCGGGCTTCGAGGCCTCGGATCCGCGGATGTAAGTGTCGGAGCGGAGGGGGAGGCCGGGAAAACGCTTCCCGGGAAACGCTCCCCGGAAAAACGCTTCCCTGCCTCATGCCGGCTCCTTCCCAGCATCCGCCTGATCTCGCTGGCGGCGCAGAAGTTCGTTTCCGACATCGCTAACGACGCGCTGCAGCACTGCAAGATGAAGGGCACGGCCTCCGGCAGCTCCCGCAACAAGAGCAAGGTCGGAAAAGCACCGCGATCCGGAAGGATCCGCGGCCAGAGAACGGGATCGCCGGGATGGGGGATACGGGGATGAGGGGGGTCATCGGGATGGGGGATACGGGGATGGATGGGAGGGATCGCCGGGATGGGGGATACGGGGATGAGGGGGATCGTCGGGATGGGGGATACGGGGATGGATGGGAGGGATCGCCGGGATGGGGGATACGGGGATGAGGGGGATCGTCGGGATGGGGGATACGGGGATGGATGGGAGGGATCGCCGGGATGGGGGATACGGGGATGAGGGGGATCCCCGGGATGGGGGATACGGGGATGGATGAGAGGGATCCCCAGGATGGGGGATACGGGGATGAGAGGGATCCCCGGGATGGGGGATACCGGGATGAGAGGGATCGCCGGGATGGGGGATACGGGGATGGATGAGAGGGATCCCCGGGATGGGGGATACGGGGATGAGAGGGATCGCTGGGATGGGGGATACGGGGATGGATGAGAGGGATCGCCGGGATGGGGGATACAGGGATGGACGAGAGGGATCGCCGGGATGGGGATACGGGGATGAGGGGGATCGCTGGGATGGGGGATACGGGGATGGATGAGAGGGATCACCGGGATGGGGGATACGCGGATGGATGAGAGGGATCGCTGGGATGGGGGATACCGGGATCGCCGGGATGGGGGATATGGGGATGGATGAGAGGGATCGCCGGGATGGGGGATATGGGGATGGATGAGAGGGATCGCCGGGATGGGGGATACGGGGATGTGCAAGCAGTAGGATTTCTGGGATGTGAAATAGAAGGATGTGGAATTCCTGGGGTACAGAATATGGGGATGTGGGGGGAGGAGGTTCGTGGGGTGAGGGGATTCCTGGGATGGGGAATAGAGGGATGCGGAATTCCTGGGATAGGGAGTATGGGCATGGGAGGGCAGCGGGATTCCTGGGATATGGAATAGAGGGATGTGGAATTCCTGGGATATGGAACACTGGGATACACGGGCAGCGGGATTCTTGGGATGGGGAGGACAGGGATGTCTGAGCAGCCGGATTCCTGGGATACAGAATACGGGGATGCAGGATTCCTGGGATGCCTGGGCAGCAGGATTCCCAGGATATGGGATACGGGGGTGAGTGGGCAGCGGGATTGGTGGGATGAAGAGGACAGGGATGCGCAGGCAGCAGGATTCCTGGGATACAGAATATGGGGGATTCCTGGGATGCGGAGTACAGAGATGCAGAATTTCTGAGACATGGAACATTGGGATGTGTGGGCAGCGGGATTCCTGGAATACAAATTACGCGGGTACAGGATTCCTGGGATATGGAATACAGGGATTGTTGAGGTAACGGGATGCATGGGATGCAGGATTCCTTGGATACGGGATACAGGGATGTGGGGATTATTGGGACACAGGGATATATGGGTAGCAGGATTCCTGGGATGCGGAACATGGGGATGCAGGATTCCTGGGATGCGGCTCACAGGGATGCAGGAGTAGCCGCTCATCGGAGCGAGGACCGTTCCCTCCCGCCCTGCAGCCCCAGAATTCCAGAGCTGGGGAAAAACCTGACCCGGGGCTGAGTCCCTAGTGGAATTTCTCGGGAATTCTCCCCATCCCCATCCCGTGATCCGAGCAAACGGCCCAGGCGGGAGCCGGGAACGTGCCCAAGGCTGCTGGGGGGCTCTGGGAATGTCCGGGAGCGGCGGGATCGCTCCCGGCTGAGGCGGCTCCGCATCCCGGCAGGACAAGAAGTACACGCTGACCATGGAGGACCTGGCGCCGGCGCTGGCCGAGTACGGCATCAACGTCAAGAAGCCGCATTATTTCACGTAGACGAACCCGGAGTCGCTCCCTGGACTCTTCTCTTCCAGGCTCGGTTCCAATTAAACACCCGGGATGGGGAGTTTGGTTGTGGAAAAGCCCCTTTTCCCTCGTCTCCTTCATCTAATCCCACGGGAAGCGCAGCCAAAGCCGCGACGGTGGGGGACCTGCTGGTGCCTTCCGCCTTTCCCATGATGAAATTCTCATTCCTTGGGGCAGAATCCCCATTCCTAGGGTACAATTCCCATTCGCAGGGGCAGAATTCCCATTGCCTGGGGCAGGATCCCCATTCCCTGGGGCAGAATTCCCATTCCCAGGGCAGAATCCTCATTCCCAGAGCAGAACTCCCATTCTCAGGGTTCAATTCCAAATCCCAGGAACAGAATTCTTGTTCCCGGGGCAGAATTCCCATTCCCCAGGGCAGAATTCCCATTTCTTGGGGCAGAATTCCCATTTCCAGGGAACTCTTCCCATTCCCGGGGCAGAATCCCCACTCCTAGGGTAGAATTCCCATTCCCAGGGGCAGAGTCCCTGTTCCCAGGGTTCAATCCCCATTCCCAGGGTTTAATCCCCATTCCCAGGGTTCAATTCCCATTCCTGGAAAGCAAAAGGAACGTGGCTAGAACCAAACTAGCGCTGCCCTCGCTTTGTTTTCATGCTCCAGAGCTGGGAAATCTCCATATCCCACATTTCCCTCCCGATTTTTCACGGATAACCCCCATTTTCCGATTCCTTCGGGACGCCAGGAAGCATTTTCCGTAGGAAATATTTATTGTGGCTGCTGCTGGGCTCTCGGCGTGGCCGGAGGGGGGTGACGCGCGAAGCTTGCGGGGCAGCCGGGAGGCTCCGGCTCGTGCGGATCCGCGGGGAAGAGCTCCGGGAGGTTCCGGCGCCCCATCCCGGGGGTGGCGGGTTGTACCGTGTGGTCCGAGGCGGGATCCGGGGCGGGGGGCTCCGAAGGCACTTGGAGGAGGAGGAAAAGGCGGCTCCTACTTGTCCTGCATCTTCTCGAGGATGGGGACGATCATGTCGAACTTGGGGCGCTTGGCGGGGTCCTCGTTCATGCAGATTTTCATCAGTTTGCAGACGTGGGGGGAGATGCCGGGGGGGATGGTGGGACGGAGACCCTCCAGGGCCACCTGCCGGGAACACACGTCCCACCTGGCCTTCCGCCTCCTTGCCTTCATCTTCCCACCTCCGTGGTCCCTCTGGATCCATGAATCCTTCTCCCTCGCCTTCATCTTCCCACCTCCGTGGTCCCTCTGGATCCACGAATCCGTCCTCCTCACCCTCATCCTCCCACCTCCGTGGTCCCTCTGGATCCACGAATCCTTCACCTTCATCTTTCCACCTCCATGGTCCCTCTGGATCCACGAATCCGTCCTCCTCGCCCTCATCTTCCCACCTCCGTGGTCCCTCTGGATCCATGAATCCTTCCTTCTCACCTCCATCCCCATCTCCGTGGTCGTTCTGGATCCACGTCCTCCCTCCTCTTCTCACCTTCATTTTCTCGCTTCCATGGTCCCTCTGGATCCATGAGTCCTTCCTCCTCTTTCTCACCCCCATCCCCATCTCCGTAGTCCCTCTGGATTCGCGTGTCCTTCCTCCTCTTCACCTCCATCACCCCTCTGAATCCTCCTGGCCTTCTCACCTTCATCTTCTCATCTCCGTGGTCCCTCTAGATCCACGTGTCCTTCCTCCTCTCCTCACCTTCATCTTCTCACTTCCATGGGTCCTCTGGATCCACGTGTCCTTCCTCCTCCTCACCCCCATCCCCATCTCCACGATCCCTCTGGATCCACGTGTCCTTCCTCATCCCCATCCCCATCTCCACGATCCCTCTGGATCCACGTGTCCTTCCTCCTCCTCACCCCCATCTCCATGCTCCTTCTGGATCCACGTGTCCTTCCTCATCCCCATCTCCACGATCCCTCTGGATCCACGTGTCCTTCCTCATCCCCATCCCCATCTCCATGGTCTCCGGCTCCATGTGTCCTTCCTCCTCCTCACCCCCATCTCCATGCTCCCTCTGGATCCACGTGTCCTTCCTCATCCCTATCCCCATCTCCATGGTCTCTCCAGATCCACGTGTCCTTCCTCCTCTCCTCACCCCCATCCCCATCTCCACGATCCCTCTGGATCCACGTGTCCTTCCTCATCCCCATCCCCATCTCCATGGTCTCTCCAGATCCACGTGTCCTTCCTCCTCTCCTCACCCCCATCCCCATCTCCACGATCCCTCCAGATCCACGTGTCCTTCCTCCTCCTCACCCCCATCTCCACGATCCCTCTGGATCCACGTGTCCTTCCTCATCCCCATCCCCATCTCCATGGTCTCCGGCTCCATGTGTCCTTCCTCCCCCTCACCCCCATCCCCATCTCCACGATGTCTCCACATCCACGTGTCCTTCCTCCTCCTCCTCCTCCCCATCTCCACGATCCCTCCGTGTCCTTCCTCACCTTCATCCCTATCTCCATGTTGGAGAGGTCGGCGAAGGGCACCTCGCGCGTCACCAGCTCCCAGAGGAGGACGGCGAAGCTCCACATGTCGGCCGAGCGCCGGTTGATCTCCTCGGGCTTCTTCTGGAGGGCTGGGGGGAGGGGGGCACGGGGGCCGCGTCGGGGAGGGACCGAGGGGGGCCCGGGGTCCCCCCAGAGCCCGGCTCTCACCTTCCGGAGCCACCCAGGCCGGAGCGAACATCCGCCCCGGGCACTGGAAGGAGAACTTGACGTCCGCCATGCTGATCCGAGCCGTCATGTCCTCATCGATCTGCGGAGAGACCCGCTCGGAACTCCCTTCCCACCCAACCAACCCGGGATCCCAAGGGCTGGACCGTGATCCAGCAGGTTGGAACCGGAGGATCTTGAAGGTCCTTTCCCAACCAAACCATTCCATGATCCCAAGAGCCACCTCATGCTCCAGGAGATTGGAACTGGAAGGGCTTTGAGGTCCCTTCCAACCCAAACCTCTCCACGACCCCAAGGGCTGGATCATGATCTAGGAGGTTGGAACCGGATGATCTTGAAGGTCCTTTCCCACCCAAACCAATCCATGATCCCAAGGGCTGGATCATGATCTAGGAGGTTGGAACCGGATGATCTTTGAGGCCTCTTCCAACCCAACCCATTCCATGATCCCAAGGGCTGATCCATGGTCCAGGAGGTTGGACCTGGATGATCTTTGAGGCCTCTTCCAACCCAACCCATTCCATGATCCCAAGGGCTGGATCATGATCTAGGAGGTTGGACCTGGATGGTCTTTGAGGCCTCTTCCAACCCAAACCTCTCCACAACCCCAAGGGTTGGACCAGGATCTAGGAGGTTGGAACCAGATGATCTTTGAGGCCTCTTCCAACCCAACCCATTCCATGATCCCAAGGGCTGGACCATGATCTAGGAGGTTGGGACTGGATGATCTTTGAGGCCTCTTCCAACCCAAACCACTCCATGATCCCAAGGGCTGATCCATGGTCCAGGAAGTTGGACCTGGATGATCTTTGAGGCCTCTTCCAACCCAACCTAATCCATGATCCCAAGGGCTGATCCATGGTCCAGGAAGTTGGACCTGGATGATCTTTGAGGCCTCTTCCAACCCAACCTAATCCATGATCCCAAGGGCTGATCCATGGTCCAGGAGGTTGGACCTGGACGATCTCTGAGGCCCCCACGAAGTCCTCACCATGACGCCGCGGCTGTTGAGATGGTGCCGCGGGATGAGGGGCTCCAGCGTGTGCAGGAAGGCCATGCCCCGCGCGATGTCGAAGGCGAATTTCACCGCCTGGATCTGATCCACCACGAAATCTGCCGGGACGGAAGGAGAAGAGCAGCCGTGAGCGGAGATCCTGGTGGCTCCGGCACCACCACCAGGTTCCTCGGCACCACGAGCCGCCCCCAACGGGACCCGGGACTCACTCGTCCCCTCGTGGAGGACGTTGTAGAGGGAGCCGAAGGGCATCCAGTGGCTGATGATGATGGGATGAGGCGCCGGAGGGGCCTGGCAGGCGCCCAGCACCGGGAGCACGTTGGGGTGGGAGAAGATCCTGCGGGAGAGGAGAGGGAATGGATGGGTTCCCGTGCCGGGGCCCGGCAGGACGCCGGGAAGGGCCGCGGCGGCGCTCACCGCAGCTTGGGGTGCTCCTCGGTGAAGTCGCGGCTCTTGCGCGTCGTCCAGTCGCGGATCTTGAGCATCTTGATGACGATGTCGTTGCCCTGCCAGCGGCCCTTCCACAGCTAACGGGGGCGGAGAAACGCGGAATCAGGGAATCGGAGAATCGGAGAATTATGGAATCAGAGAATCAGGGAATTGGAGAATCACGGAATCAGAAAATCACGGAATCAGAGACTCAAAGAATTAGAGAATCGGAGAACCACGGAATCAGAGAATCACAGAATCGGAGAAACGGGGAGAATTGGAGAAACAGAGAGAATTGGAGAAAATCAGGGAATTGGAGAATCGGAGAGAATCAGAGAGGATCAGAAAAAATTGGAGAATCGTAGAGAATCGGAAAGAATCAGAGAATCGGAGAGAATCAGAGATTCAGAGAGAATCAGAGAAAATCGGAGGATCACAGAATCAGAAAGAATCGGAAAGAATCGGAGAGAATCATAGAGAATCACAGAAAATCAGAGAAAATCACAGAATCGGAGAATCAAAAAATCGGAGAATCAAAAAATCGGGGAGAAGGGGGAAACGGGGAATCAGAGAGAATCGGAGAATCACAGAATCGGAGAATCACAGAATCAGAGAATCACAGAATCAGAGAATCGGAGAATCACAGAATCGGAGAATCGGAACACAGGAGAATCACAGAATTGGAGAATCACGGAGAATCAGGGAATCACGGAGAATCACAGAGAATCAGAGAGAATCATGGAATTGGAGAATTGGGGAAATGGAGAATCAGAGCATCAGGGAATCGGGGAAATAGAGAATCACACAATCAGAGAATGACAGAATCACGGAATCGGGGAATCATGGAATTCGGGGATCACGGAATTCAGGGCATTGGAGAATGAGAGTATCACAGAGTGAGAGAATCACAGAGCATGGAAGGGCCAAGAGCTCTGCACCTCCCCCGATTGGTTCTCGTTGAGTTTCTGGCTCAGGCTCAGCTGCTTGAAGTCGATTCCAGCGAGTTTGTTGAGTGTCCCATTCCCTGGGGGAAGAGGAGGAGGATCCTCCATCTGAGCTCCACCTGGAGCCCTTCAGGTGCCCTTCACCCCACATAAAGCCCTTTAGGTGCCCATCACTCCCTCATGAAGCCCTTTAGGTGCCCATCAACCCCTCTTGAAGCCCTTTAGGTGCCCTTCACCCCTCATGAAGCCCTTTAGGTGCCCATCAACCCCTCTTGAAGCCCTTTAGGTGCACTTCACCCCTCATGAAGCCCTTTAGGTCCCCGTCACCCCCTTATGAAGCCCTTTAGGTGCCCTTCACCCCACATAAAGCCCTTTAGGTGCCCATCACTCCCTCATGAAGCCCTTTAGGTGCCCATCAACCCCTCTTGAAGCCCTTTAGGTGCACTTCACCCCTCATGAAGCCCTTTAGGTCCCCGTCACCCCCTTATGAAGCCCTTTAGGTGCCCTTCACCCCTCATGAAGCCCTTTAGGTGCCCATCAACCCCTCATGAAGCCCTTTAGGTGCCCTTCACCCCTCATGAAGCCCTTTAGGTGCCCATCAACCCCTCATGAAGCCCTTTAGGTGCCCTTCACCCCTCATAAAGCCCTTTAGGTGCCCTTCACGCCTCATGAAGCCCTTTAGGTGCCCATCACCCCCTCATGAAGCCCTTTAGGTGCCCTTCACCCCTCATAAAGCCCTTTAGGTGCCCATCAACCCCTCGTAGAGCCCTTTACGTGGCCGGGTGCGGGTGGTTCCCTTCCAGAACGTGTCCTTGTAGGGGATCTTGGCGAGGCTCTGGCCCAGTTTCTCAGCACGTTCTGGGGACAAACGGAGCCGTGGTGGCTTCGGTGGCACCAGGGGAGGTGACGGTGGCACCGGACGGGCCCTTCTCCTCCTACCTTTGAGCAGCTCCCTCAGCGGAGCCTTCGCCTTGTCCAGGGGGGTCTCCCCGTACTTGTTGGCGACGCCGACCAGCGCCCCACTGCCCACCAGGTCCTGGAGGGGAAACTCCTCTGCCTCCTCTTCCTCCCTCTCCCACCCCATCCCTCCATCTCCCTCCCCTTCCACCCCAGCCCTTCTCTCCCTCTTCTTCCTCCTCTCCATCCTCATCCCTCCCATCTCCTTCCTCTCACTCCTCTTCCTCCCTCTCTCTCCTCTCCCTCCCTCTCTCTCCTCTCCTTCTTCCTCCCTCTCCCTCCTCTTCCTCCTGTCCCTCCCCATCCCTGCCCTCTTCCTGTTCTTCCTCCCCATCCCTCCTCTTTCTCCTCTCCCCTCTCCCTCCTCTTCCTCCTCTCCCACCTCTTCCTCCCCGCTCCCTTCACTTCCTCCCCATGCTTTCCCTCCCCTTCCTCCCTCTCCCTCCTTCTCATCCCTCTCCCTCCTTCTCCTTCCTTTCCCTTCTCTTCCTCCTCATCCCTGCCCTCTCCTCCTCTTCCTCCCTCTCCCTCCTCTTCCTCCCCATCCTCTCCCTCCTCTTCCCTTTCTCTCCTCTCCCTCCCCTTTCTCCTCATTGTCTCCCTCCTCTTCCTCCTCATCCCTCCCCTCTTCCTCCTCTTCCTCCCCATCACTGTCCTCTCCTCCTCTTCCTCTCCATCCTCTCCATCCTCTCCTTCCTCTTCTTCCCTCTTTCTCACCCATATTCCCTCTCCCTCTCCTTCCTCCCTTCCCTCCTCTCCCTCCCTCCCCATCCCTCCTCTCTCCCTCATCCTCCCTCTCCCTCCCCTCCATCCTCTGCCTCCCTCTCACTCTTCTTCCTCCCCATCCCAGCCCTCTCTCTCCTCTTTCTCCCCATCCTGGCCCTCGCCCTCCTCTTCCTCCTCCCCCTACTTCTCCTCTTCTTCCTCTCCTACCTCTTCTTCCCTCTCCCTCCTCTTCCTCCCTGTCCCTTCCCTCTTCCTCCAATTCCTCCTCCTCTCCCTCCCCGCGGACCTCAGCGACGCCGTCGTGGCCCCAGAAGCAGGCGTAGTGCAGAGCCGTGTTCCCGTGCTCGTTAACGGCGTTAATGTCGGCCTTGAACTGGATCAGCTGAGGGGGGAGAGAAAGGGACCACGGGGATGGGAAACGGGGCCACGAGGGGAGGGAAAAGGGACACGAGGAGAGGGAAAAGGGCCACGAGGGGAGAGAAAAGGGCCACGAGGAGAGAGAGAGAAAAGGGCCACGAGGGGAGAGAGAAAAGGGCCACGAGGGGAGAGAGAAAAGGGCCACGAGGAGAGAGAGAGAAAAGGGCCACGAGGAGAGAGAGAAAAGGGCCACGAGGGGAGAGAGAGAAAAGGGCCACGAGGGGAGAGAGAAAAGGGCCACGAGGAGAGAGAGAGAAAAGGGCCACGAGGGGAGAGAGAAAAGGGCCACGAGGGGAGAGAGAGAAAAGGGCCTCGCGGGCCCGTGCCACCTTCTGGACGATGTCGCGGTGGCCGTGACTGGCCGCGAGGTGCAAGGGGCAGTCGTCGCCGCGGTTCATGACGTTGATGCGGGCCCCGCGCATGATGAGCATGTCGACCACCCCCGAGCGGCCCTCGCGACAGGCCCAGTGCAGGGGGCTGAACCCATGGTCATCCCTGCACCCCGGAGAGGGAGCAGAGTCACCGCGTGGCCCATCACAGTCCATCCCAGTTCATCCCAGTCCATCCTCGTTCAATCCAGCACCTTCCATCTCATCCCAGTTCAATTCCATCCCATCCCAGTCCATCCCAGTTCCACCCATCCCATCCCTGTCTCTCAGAACAGATCAACTGGCCCATCCCAGTACGTTCCAGTCCATCCCAACACATCCTCATCCCTTACAGCGAAGCCACTGGTCCATCCCAGTCTGCCCCAGCTCAAACCAGTCCATCCTATCCCATCCCAGTCTGCCCCATGCCATCCCAGTGCCACAGCACTATCCCAGTCTATCCCAACTCATTCCAGTCTATCCCAGTCCATCCTAGGTCAACCCAGCACCTTCCATCCCATCCCAGTTCAATTCAATCCCATCCCAGTCACTCAAGAGCGGAGCCACTGGGCCATCCCAGTCCATCCCACTTCAACCCAGCCCATCTCTGTCTCTCAGAACAGAGCAACTGGCCAATCCCAGCCCATCCCAGTATGTTCCAGTCCATCCCAGCACATCCCTGTCCCCTACAGCAAAGCCACTGGTCCACCCCAGTCTGTCCCAGCTCAGCCCAGTCCGTCCTGGCTCAACCCAGTCTGTACCGTCCTATTCCATCCCACTGCATCTCATCTGGTCCCATCCCAGTCTGTCCCGGTGTGTCCCAGCTCATTCCAGTCCATCCCAGTCTATCCTGGGTCAACCCAGCACCTTCCATCCCATCCCAGTTGAATTCAATCCCATCCCAGTCCATCCCATCGCAGTCACCCAAGAGCGGAGCCACTGGCCCATCCCATCCCAGTTCAACCCATCCCAGTCCAATCCATTCCATCCTTGCCTGTCCCAGCTCATCCCAGTCCATCCCAGTTCAACCCAGCACCTTCCATCCCATCCCAGTTCAATTCAATCCCATCCCAGTCACTCAGGAGTGGAGCCACTGGGCCATCCCAGTCCATCCCAGTTCCACCCATCCCACCCCCGTCTCTCCGAGCAGAACAACTGGCCCATCCCATCCCATCCCATCCCATTCCAGTAAGTTCCAGTCCATCCCAGCACATCCCTGTTCCCTACAACGAAGCCGCTGGTCCACCCCAGTCCATCCCAGCTCAACTCAGTCCATCCCATCTCATCCCATCCCAGTCTGTCCCAGTGCGTCCCAGTCTGCCGCAGCTCATTCCAGTCCATCCCAGTCTATCCTTGGTCAACCCAGCACCCTCCCAGTTCAATCTCATCCCATCCCATCCTTGTCTCTCAGAACACAACAACTGCCCCATCCCAGTCCATCCCAGTATGTCCCAGTCCATCCCAGTATGTCCCAGTCCACCCAGCTCAGCGTCATCTCCAAACTGTCTCAGGGAGCCCTTGATGCCTTCATCCAGGTCATGGATGCAGAGGCTGAACGGAGCCACCACGGAGCCACGTTCCGAGCTCGGCGTCGCTGGGGGGAGCGGGAGCAGCTATGGTGTCTCTCCGGTCCCCGCGAGGGCCCCAGGGCCGCGGCCACATCCCTGCGGGTCGATCCCAGCCGGATTCCCTCCCGCATTCCCGCGCGGCGACGCCGGCCAAGAACGGGGCCAGCCGGGCCTTAAAAGGAGAATACGGCCCCGGGGTGGGGGCAGACGGCCCCGATCCGACCCGGATCAAACCCGGAGCCGTCCCAGAGCCAGCCTGGATCCATCCTGAACCTCATCGGGATCCATCCTTAATCCTAGACGCAGTCTGGATCCATCCTGAACCTCATCAGGATCCGTCCTTAATCCCAGAGCCAGCCTGGATCCATCCTGAACCTCATCGGGATCCATTCTTAATCCCAGACCCAGTCTGGATCCATCCTGAACCTCATCAGCATCCATCTCTAATCCCAGACCCAGTCTGGATCCATCTTGAACCTCATTGGGATCCATCCCTAATCCCAGACCCAGTCTGGATCCATCCTGAACCTCATCGGGATCCGTCCTTAATCCCAGACCCAGCCTGGATCCATCCTGAACCTCATCGGGATCCATTCTTAATCCCAGACCCAGCCTGGATCCATCCTGAACCTCATCGGGATCCATCCTTAATCCTAGATGCAGTCTGGATCCATCCTGAACCTCACTGGGATCCGTCCTTAATCCCAGACCCAGTCTGGATCCATCCTGAACCTCATCGGGATCCGTCCTTAATCCCAGACCCAGCCTGGATCCATCCTGAACCTCATCGGGATCCGTCCTTAATCCCAGAGTCAGTCTGGATCCATCCTGAACCTCATCGGGATCCATTCTTAATCCCAGACCCAGCCTGGATCCATCCTGAACCTCATCGGGATCCATCCTTAATCCTAGATGCAGTCTGGATCCATCCTGAACCTCACTGGGATCCGTCCTTAATCCCAGACCCAGTCTGGATCCATCCTGAACCTCATCAGGATCCATTCTTAATCCCAGACCCAGTCTGGATCCATCCTGAACCTCATCGGGATCCATTCTTAATCCCAGACCCAGTCTGGATCCATCCTTAATCTAATCCGAACCCATCCCAGAACCAGCCTAGATCCATGCTTAATCCCAGACCCGGCCTGGATCCATCCTTAATCTCATCTGGATCAATCCTGGACTCAGTCTGGATCCATCCTTAATCCCACAGCCAGCCACGATCCATCCTTAACCCCAGATCTAGCCTGGATCCATCCTTAATCCCAGACCCAGTCTGCATCTATCCTTAATCCTAGACTCAGTCTGGATCCATCCTTAATCTCAAACGAATCCATTCTTAATCCCAGACCCAGTTTGGAGCCATCCTTAATCTCATCTGGATCAATCCCAGACGCAGTCTGGATCCACCTTTAATCCCAGATCTAGCTTGGATCCATCCTTAATCTCATACGGATACATCCGTAATCTCAGACTCAGTCTGGATCCATCCTCAATCCCAGACCCAGTCCGGATTCATCTTTAATCTCACCCAGACCCAGTCTGGATCCATCCTTAACCTCATCTGGATCAATCCCAGACTCAGTCTGGATCCATCCTTAACATCATCTGGATCAATCCCAAACTCAGTCTGGATCCATCCATCCTTAATCCCAGGCCCAGCCTGGATCCATCCTTAATCTCATCTGGATCCATCCTTAATCTCACCCGGATCCATTCCAGGCTCCTCCATCCCAGTTTGGTGCCCTCAGTACCAGTCCAGTGCACTCAATCCCAATCTGACACCCCCCAATCCCAGTCCAGGACCCCCAATCCCAGTCCAGGACCCCCCAGTCCCAGTCCAGGACCCCCCAGGCCCAGTCCAGGAGCCCCAATCCTTGGTCTAGGAGTCCCAATCCCAGTCCAGGACCCTGAATCCCTGGTCCAGCATCCCCCATACCCCTCTGGGACCCCCCCAGTCCCCCTCCAGGACCCCCCAATCCCTCTCCAGCACCCCCCATCCCCCTCCAGGACACCCCAATCCCCCTCCAGGACCCCCTAGCCCCAGACTGACATCCTCATCCTTGATCCAGCACCGCTCATCCCAGTCCAGGAGCCCCAGTCCGTGGTCCAGAAGCCCCCAGTCCCGGTCCAGGACCCCCCAAATCCCCCTCCATTTCCCCCCATCCCAGTCGAGGAGCCCCAATCCTTGGTCCAGGACCCCCAATCCCAGTCCAGGACCCCCCAAGTCCCTGGTCCAGGAGCCCCAGCCCCGGTCCAGAACCCCAAATCCCCCTCCAGGATCCCCCAATCCCAGGTCCAGGAGCCCCAATCTTCCTCCGGGACCCCCCAGTCCCCCTCCAGAACCCCCCAATCCCTGGTCCAGGACCCCCCATCCTGGCTCTGGAGCCCCCAGTCCTGGTCCAGGACCCCCCATCCCTGGTCCAGCACCCCCGAATCCCTCGCCAGGACCCTCAATTCCCTTCCAGGGCCCCCCAATCGCCCTCCATCACCCCGAATTCCAGTCCAGGACCCCAAATCCCTGGTCCAAGACCCCCAATCACAGTCCAGGACCCCCCAATTCCCTTCCAGGATCCCCCAATCCCCCTCCAGGATCCCCCAATCCCCCTCCAGGATCCCCAATCCCAGGTCCAGGACCCCCCAATCCCCCTCCAGGACCCCCCAGTCCCTGGTCCAGCACCCCCAATCCCGGCCCAGGACCCCCCAGTCCCAGTCCAGGAACCCCCCAATTCTTTTCCAGTACCTTCCAATTCCCTTCCAGGACCCCCCAACCACTCTCCATTGCCTCCAATCCCAATCCAGGACCCCCCATCCTGGTCCAGGACCCCCCATAACTGGTCCAGGACCCCCCAATCCCCCTCCAGGACCCTCAATTCCCTTCCAGGGCCCCCCAGTCGCCCTCCATCACCCCGAATCCCAGCCCAGGACCCCAAATCCCCGGTCCAGGACCCACAATCCCAGTCCAGGACCCCCCAGTCGCTGGTCCAGGAGCCTCAGTCCTGGTCCAGGAGCCCAAATCCCGGTCCAGGAGCCCCCATAACTGGTCCAGGACCCCCCATACCTGGTCCAGGACCCCCTAAACGCCCTCCAGGACCCCCCAGTCCCCCTCCATTGCCCCCAATCCCCCTCCAGGACCCCCTAAACGCCCTCCAGGACCCCCCAATCCCCCTCCATCGCCCCCAATCCCCTTCCAGGACCCCTCAATCCCCCTCCATTGCCCCCAGTCCCCCTCCAGGACACCCCAATTCCCCTCCAGGACCCCCCAATCCCCTTCCAGGACCCCCCAATCCCCCTCCATTGCCCCCAGTCCCCCTCCAGGACCCCCCAATTCCCCTCCAGGACCCCCAATTCCCCTCCATTGCCCCCAATCCCCCTCCAGGACCCCCCAATCCCCCTCCAGGATCCCCCAATCCCCCTCCATTGCCCCCAGTTCCCCTCCAGAACCCCCCAATCCCCTTCCATTGCCCCCAATCCCCCTCCAGGTCCCCTCAGTCCCCCTCCAGGATGCCCCAATCCCCTTCCATTGCCCCCAATCCCCCTCCAGGACCCCCCAATCCCGCTCGGTGTGGCTCTCACCCCTGGTTGAGGTCGTTCTCGGTGTTGTCGAGCCAGAGGCGCACGGCCACGGCGTTGCCGTCGCGGCACTGGGTGAAGATGTCGTCCATGGCGCCTGCGGATGCGGGGACGGAGCCGCTGGATGTTTATCCCCCCCCACCCAGTTCCCGGCTCGGGGCCCCCGCGACGCCAGCACCGGCGATGGGGAAGTCGGACACGACGCTGCCCGGAAGGAGATTGGGCACCAGGGCGACGAGCCGCGGCCACAGACGCTTCCGAGATCCCTGCTCCGCTCCCAGTACAGTCCTGGTCCCAGTCCCAGCCCCACTGCTCCATTCCCAGTCCAACTTCTCATTCCCAACCCCATTCCCAGTCCCCTTTCTCATTCCCAACCACATTCCCAGTCCCATTTCTTATTCCCAACCCCATTCCCAGTCCCATTTCTCATTTCCAACCCCATTCCCAATTCTCTTTCTCATTCCCAACCCCATTCCCAGTCCCATTTCTCATTCCCAACCCCATTCCCAATTCTCTTTCTCATTCCTAACACCATTCCCAGTCCCACTTCTCATTCCCAACCCCATTCCCAGTCCCCTTTCTCATTCCCAACCCCATTCCCAGTCCCATTTCTTATTCCCAACCCCATTCCCAGTCCCATTTCTCATTCCCAACCCCATTCCCAATTCTCTTTCTCATTCCCAACCCCATTCCCAGTCCCACTTCTCATTCCCAACCCCATTCCCCGTCCCCTTTCTCATTCCCAACCCCATTCCCCGTCCCCTTTCTCATTCCCAACCCCATTCCCGGTCCCATTTCTTATTCCCAACCCCATTCCCAGTCCCCTTTCTCATTCCCAACCCCATTCCCAGTCCCATTTCTCATTCCCAACCCCATTCCCAGTCCCCTTTCTCATTCCCAACCCCATTCCCAATCCTCTTTCTCATTCCCAACACCAGTCCCGGTCCCATTTCTCATTCCCAACCCCATTCCCAGTCCCCTTTCTCATTCCCAACCCCATTCCCAGTTCCCTTTCGCATTCCCAGTCCCATTCCCAATCCTTTTTCTCATTCCTAACACCAGTCCTGGTCCCATTTCTCACTCCCAACCCCATTCCCAGTCCCCTTTCTCATTCCCAATCCCATTCCCAGTTCCCTTTCTCATTCCCAGTCCCATTCCCAATCCTTTTTCTCATTCCTAACACCAGTCCTGGTCCCATTTCTCACTCCCAACCCCATTCCCAGTCCCCTTTCTCATTCCCAGTCCCATTCCCAATCCTCTTTCTCATTCCCAACACCAGTCCTGGTCCCATTTCTCATTCCCAACCCCATTCCCAGTCCCCTTTCTCATTCCCAACCCCATTCCCAGTCCCATTTCTTATTCCCAACCCCATTCCCAGTCCCATTTCTCATTCCCAACCCCATTCCCAATTCTCTTTCTCATTCCCAACCCCATTCCCAGTCCCACTTCTCATTCCCAACCCCATTCCCCGTCCCCTTTCTCATTCCCAACCCCATTCCCAGTCCCATTTCTTATTCCCAACCCCATTCCCAGTCCCCTTTCTCATTCCCAACCCCATTCCCAGTCCCATTTCTCATTCCCAACCCCATTCCCAGTCCCCTTTCTCATTCCCAACCCCATTCCCAATCCTCTTTCTCATTCCCAACACCAGTCCCGGTCCCATTTCTCATTCCCAACCCCATTCCCAGTCCCCTTTCTCATTCCCAACCCCATTCCCAGTCCCCTTTCTCATTCCCAGTCCCATTCCCAATCCTTTTTCTCATTCCTAACACCAGTCCTGGTCCCATTTCTCACTCCCAACCCCATTCCCAGTCCCCTTTCTCATTCCCAATCCCATTCCCAGTTCCCTTTCTCATTCCCAGTCCCATTCCCAATCCTTTTTCTCATTCCTAACACCAGTCCTGGTCCCATTTCTCACTCCCAACCCCATTCCCAGTCCCCTTTCTCATTCCCAATCCCATTCCCAGTTCCCTTTCTCATTCCCAGTCCCATTCCCAATCCTTTTTCTCATTCCTAACACCAGTCCTGGTCCCATTTCTCACTCCCAACCCCATTCCCAGTCCCCTTTCTCATTCCCAGTCCCCTTTCTCATTCCCAGTCCCATTCCCAATCCTCTTTCTCATTCCCAACACCAGTCCTGGTCCCATTTCTCATTCCCAACCCCATTCCCAGTCCCCTTTCTCATTCCCAGTCCCATTCCCAATCCTCTTTCTCATTCCTAACACCAGTCCCGGTCCCCTTTCTCATTCCCAACACCAGTCCCAGTTCCCTTTCTCATTCCCAGTCCCATTCCCAATCCTCTTTCTCATTCCTAACACCATTCCCAGTCCCACTTCTCATTCCCAACCCCATTCCCAGTCCCCTTTCTCATTCCCAACCCCATTTCCAGAGCCCTTTCTCATTCACCATCCCACTTCTCGTTCCCAGTCCCACTCCCTGCCCCCTTCTCATTCCTAATCCCCCTTTCTCATTCCCAGTCTCATTCCTAATTCCTCTTCTCATTCCCAGTCCCATTCCCAGTTCCCTTTCTCATTCCCAAGCCCATTCCCAGTCCCCCTTTCTCATTCCCAGTCCCATTCCCAGTGCTCCTTCTCGTTCCCACTTCTCACTCCCAGTCCCACTCTCAATCCTTTCTCATTTCCAATCCCACTTCACATTTCAAGCCTCATTTCCCAGTGCCCCTACTCATTCCCAGTCCCATTCCCAGTACCCTTTCTCATTCCCAAACCCATTCCCAGTCCCCCTTTGTCATTCCCAGTCGCATTCCCAGTGCCCCTTCTCATTCCCACTTCTCACTCCCAGTCCCATTCCCAGTACCCTTTCTCATTCCCAACCCCATTCCCAGTCCCCTTTCTCATTCCCAACCCCATTCCCAGTTCCCTTTCTCATTCCCAGTCCCATTCCCAATCCTTTTTCTCATTCCTAACACCAGTCCTGGTCCCATTTCTCACTCCCAACCCCATTCCCAGTCCCCTTTCTCATTCCCAATCCCATTCCCAGTTCCCTTTCTCATTCCCAGTCCCATTCCCAATCCTTTTTCTCATTCCTAACACCAGTCCTGGTCCCATTTCTCACTCCCAACCCCATTCCCAGTCCCCTTTCTCATTCCCAGTCCCATTCCCAATCCTCTTTCTCATTCCCAACACCAGTCCTGGTCCCATTTCTCATTCCCAACCCCATTCCCAGTCCCCTTTCTCATTCCCAACCCCATTCCCAGTCCCATTTCTTATTCCCAACCCCATTCCCAGTCCCATTTCTCATTCCCAACCCCATTCCCAATTCTCTTTCTCATTCCCAACCCCATTCCCAGTCCCACTTCTCATTCCCAACCCCATTCCCCGTCCCCTTTCTCATTCCCAACCCCATTCCCAGTCCCATTTCTTATTCCCAACCCCATTCCCAGTCCCCTTTCTCATTCCCAACCCCATTCCCAGTCCCATTTCTCATTCCCAACCCCATTCCCAGTCCCCTTTCTCATTCCCAACCCCATTCCCAATCCTCTTTCTCATTCCCAACACCAGTCCCGGTCCCATTTCTCATTCCCAACCCCATTCCCAGTCCCCTTTCTCATTCCCAACCCCATTCCCAGTCCCCTTTCTCATTCCCAGTCCCATTCCCAATCCTTTTTCTCATTCCTAACACCAGTCCTGGTCCCATTTCTCACTCCCAACCCCATTCCCAGTCCCCTTTCTCATTCCCAATCCCATTCCCAGTTCCCTTTCTCATTCCCAGTCCCATTCCCAATCCTTTTTCTCATTCCTAACACCAGTCCTGGTCCCATTTCTCACTCCCAACCCCATTCCCAGTCCCCTTTCTCATTCCCAATCCCATTCCCAGTTCCCTTTCTCATTCCCAGTCCCATTCCCAATCCTTTTTCTCATTCCTAACACCAGTCCTGGTCCCATTTCTCACTCCCAACCCCATTCCCAGTCCCCTTTCTCATTCCCAGTCCCCTTTCTCATTCCCAGTCCCATTCCCAATCCTCTTTCTCATTCCCAACACCAGTCCTGGTCCCATTTCTCATTCCCAACCCCATTCCCAGTCCCCTTTCTCATTCCCAGTCCCATTCCCAATCCTCTTTCTCATTCCTAACACCAGTCCCGGTCCCCTTTCTCATTCCCAACACCAGTCCCAGTTCCCTTTCTCATTCCCAGTCCCATTCCCAATCCTCTTTCTCATTCCTAACACCATTCCCAGTCCCACTTCTCATTCCCAACCCCATTCCCAGTCCCCTTTCTCATTCCCAACCCCATTTCCAGAGCCCTTTCTCATTCACCATCCCACTTCTCGTTCCCAGTCCCACTCCCTGCCCCCTTCTCATTCCTAATCCCCCTTTCTCATTCCCAGTCTCATTCCTAATTCCTCTTCTCATTCCCAGTCCCATTCCCAGTTCCCTTTCTCATTCCCAAGCCCATTCCCAGTCCCCCTTTCTCATTCCCAGTCCCATTCCCAGTGCTCCTTCTCGTTCCCACTTCTCACTCCCAGTCCCACTCTCAATCCTTTCTCATTTCCAATCCCACTTCACATTTCAAGCCTCATTTCCCAGTGCCCCTACTCATTCCCAGTCCCATTCCCAGTACCCTTTCTCATTCCCAAACCCATTCCCAGTCCCCCTTTGTCATTCCCAGTCGCATTCCCAGTGCCCCTTCTCATTCCCACTTCTCACTCCCAGTCCCACTCTCAATCCTCTTTCTCATTTCCAATCCCACTTCACGTTCCCAGCCCCATTTCCCAGTGCCCCTACTCATTCCCAGTGCTCCTACTCATTCCCAGTCCCACTCCCAGTGCCCCTTCTCATTCCCAGTGCCATTCCCAGTCCTCCTCCATTCCTACTCCTCATTCCCAGTTGTCATTCCGAATCCCACTACTCATTCCCCACTTCATTCCCAGTCCCCCTTCCCAGTCCCACTTCTCATTCCCAGTCCCACTTCTCATTCCCAGTCCCATCCCTGCTTCCAACTACTCATACCCAATCCCACCCCCAGTCCCATTTCCAGACTCTCACCCAGTCCCATTCCCAGTCCCCCTGCTCGTTCCCACTCCCATTCCCAGTCCCCCTGCTCGTTCCCACTCCCGTTCCCAGTCCCCCTGCTCGTTCCCACTCCCGTTCCCAGTCCCCCTGCTCGTTCCCACTCCCGTTCCCAGTCCCCCTGCTCGTTCCCACTCCCGTTCCCAGTCCCCCTGCTCGTTCCCACCCCCGTTCCCAGTCCCCCTGTTCCTTCCCACTCCCGTTCCCAGTCCCCCTGCTCATTCCCACTCCCGTTCCCAGTCCCCCTGCTCATTCCCACTCCCGTTCCCAGTCCCCCTGCTCATTCCCACTCCCGTTCCCAGTCCCCCTGCTCCTTCCCAGTCCCGTTCCCAGTCCCCCTGCTCCTTCCCAGTCCCGTTCCCAGTCCCCCTGCTCGTTCCCACTCCCGTTCCCAGTCCCCCTGCTCCTTCCCAGTCCCGTTCCCAGTCCCCCTGCTCCTTCCCAGTCCCATTCCCAGTCCCCCTGCTCCTTCCCAGTCCCGTTCCCAGTCCCCCTGCTCCTTCCCAGTCCCGTTCCCAGTCCCCCTGCTCATTCCCACTCCCGTTCCCAGTCCCCCTGCTCATTCCCACTCCCGTTCCCAGTCCCCCTGCTCCTTCCCACTCCCGTTCCCAGTCCCCCTGCTCCTTCCCACTCCCATTCCCAGTCCTGCCGCTCATTCCCACTCCCATTCCCAGTCCCGCCGCTCATTCCCACTCCCGTTCCCAGTCCCCCTGCTCATTCCCACTCCCATTCCCAGTCCCCCTGCTCATTCCCACTCCCGTTCCCAGTCCCCCTGCTCGTTCCCACTCCCGTTCCCAGTCCCGCTGCTCGTTCCCAGCCCGGTTTCCTGTCCCATTCCTGGTCCTGTTCCCAGTCTCTCACCCTTTCCTGTTACTGGTCGTGTTGCTCATTCCCAGTCCTGATCCCATTCCCACTCCCGTTTCTTGCCCCATCTCCAGTCTCATTCCCACCCTGTAGCCCAATCCCAGTCCCAATCCCCCTTCTCATTCCCAGTCCCATTCCCAATCCCACTTTTCACTCCCACTGCTCCATTCCCTAGCCTCTTTCCCATTCCCAGTCCCCCTTCTCATTCCCAGTCCCAGTCCCAATCGCACTCCCTATCCCAGCCCCAGTCCCATTTCCAGACCCTCACCCAGTCCCACTACTGGTCCCAGTGCTCATTCCCAGTCCCGTTCCCAGTCCCATCGCTTGCTCCCAGTCTCATTCCCTTCCTCATCCCCAGTCCCAGTGGTCCATTCCCATTCCCAGTGCCCATTCCCAGCCCCATTCCCCCAGCACAGCCCCGTTCCCAGTTCCGTTCCCAGTTCCATCACTCATTCCCAGTCCCATTCCCAACACCCCCAGCCCCCCCAGCCCCACACTGAGCCCCCCCCCAGCCCCCCCACCTTCCCCCAGCCCCACACCAGCCCCCACAGTCCCTCTCTACCCCCCAGCCCCACATCAGCCCCCCCCAGCCCCACATAGAAGCCCCCCAGCCCCACATCAGCCCTCTCAGCCCCACACCACCCCCCCAGCCCCACACCAGCCCCACACCAGCTACCCCCCAGCCCCACACCGAGCCCCCCACAGCCCCTCTCTGCCCCCCAGCCCCACACCAGCCCCCCCAGCCCCTCTCTACCCCCCCAGCCCCACATCAGCTCCCTCCAGCCCCACACCAGCTCTCGTCCAACCCCACATCAGCTCCCCCAGCCCCTCTCTGCCCCCCAGCCCCACATCGAACACCCCTAGCCCCCCTCAGCTTCCCAGCCCCACATCAGCCCCCCAGCCCCACACCAGACCCCAGACCCTCTCTGCCCCCCCCAGCCCCACACCAGCCCGCCCCAGCCCCACACCAGCCCCCTCAGCCCCTCTCTGCCCCCCCCAGCCCCACATAGAAGCCCCCCAGCCCCACATCAGCCCTCTCAGCCCCACATCAGCCCCCCCAGCCCCACACCAACCCCACACAGCCCCTCTCTGCCCCCCAGTCCCACATCAGCCCCCCAGCCCCTCTCTGCCCCTCCAGCCCCACACCAAGCCCCCCACAGCCCCTCTCTGCCTCCCAGCCCCACATCAGCCCCCTCAGCCCCACATCAGCCCCCCCAGCCCCACATCAGCCCCCCCAGCCCCTCTCTGACCCTCAGCCCCACATCAGCCCTCACAGCCCCACATAGAACTCCTCCAGCCCCCCAGCAGCCACTCCCCAGCCCCACACCGAGCCCCCCCCAGCCCCTCTCTGCCTCCCAGCCCCCCCAGCCCCCCTCTCCCCTCTCCCCCCCCCCCCCGTACCGGTCCCGCAGCGGCTCAGGGCGCGGCTCGGGGCAGCGCAGGCTCCGCCCCGGCAGGAACAGCGGGGGGCGGGGCCAGAGGGAGGGGCGGGGCCAGAGGGAGGGGCGGGGCCAGAGGAAGGGGCGGGGCCAGAGGAAGGGGCGGGGCCAGAGGAAAGGGGCGGGGCCAGAGGAAGGGGCGGGGCCAGAGGAAGGGGGCGGGGCCAGAGGAAGGGGCGGGGCCAGAGGAAGGGGCGGGGCCAGAGGAAGGGGCGGGGTCAGAGGAAGGGGCGGGGTCAGAGGAGGGGGCGGGGCCAGAGGAAAGGGGCGTGGCCGTCGGGGAAAAGGCAGAACGGGGCTCGGGGTCCGATGGGAGGGGCGGGGCCATGGAGGAGGGGCGGGGCCAGAGCGGGGACGAGGCTTCATGTACCGGAAGTGGGCGGGGTCATTTCCGGTCGGTGGGCGGAGCCACTTCCGGTCCGTGTCCCCGGCGCCCCGGCCATGCCGGCGGGTCCGAGCGCCACGGGAGCCCGGGGGGCCGGGAAGAGGAGGCTCCGAGGTACCGGAACGGGGCACCGGGGGAGCTGGGAGGGCACTGGGGGAGCACTGGGGTGCTGGGAGGGCACTGGGGGTGCTGGGGGAGCACTGGGAGGGCACTGGGGGAGCTGGGGGAGCACTGGGAGGGCACTGGGGGAGCTGGGGGAGCACTGGGGGTGCTGGGAAGGCACTGAGGGTGCACTGGCGGAGCACTGGGGGAGCTGGGAGGTCACTGGGGTGCTGAGGGAGCACTGGGAGAGGACTGGGAGGGCACTGGGGGAGCTGGGAGGGCACTGGGGGAGCTGGGGGGGCACTGGGGTGCTGAGGGAGCACTGGGAGAGGACTGGGAGGGCACTGGGGTGCTGGGGGAGCACTGGGGGAGCTGGGAGGGCACTGGGGTGCTGGGGGAGCACTGGGAGAGGACTGGGAGGGCACTGGGAGGGCACTGGGGGAGCTGGGAGGGCACTGGGAGAGCACTGGAGGAGCTGGGAGAGCACTGGGGGAGCTGGGAGAGTACTGGGAGAGCACTGGGAGAGGACTGGGGGAGGTGGGACGGTACTGGGAGAGCTGGGGGGACACTGGGGGAGCTGGGAGGGCTGCAGACTGGGGGAACTGGGAATGCTGCAGACTCAGAGAACTGGAAACTGGGGGAACTGGGAGAGCTGTAGTCTGAGGAAACTGGGAGGGCTGCATATTGCAGGCACTGGGAACTGGGGGAGCTGGGAGGGCTGCGGACTGGGGAAACTGGGGAGCTGGGAGGGCTGCGGACTGGGGAAACTGGGGAGCTGGGAGGGCTGCGGACTGGGGAAACTGGAAACTGGGGAGCTGGGAGGGCTGCAGACTGGGGGAACTGGAATGCTGGGGGAGCCCGAACTGGGATGCTTGGGGACTGGGGGGGCTGCAGACTGGGGAAACTGGGGGAGCCTGAACTGGGATTGAACTGGGATGCCTGGGGACTTGGAGAACTGGGGGAACTGGGAGGACTCGGGGAGCCTGAACTGGGAGGTGGGAGGGCTGGGGAGCACTGGGAACTGGGGAGCTGGGAGGACTGCAGACTTGGGGAACTGGGAGCTGGGCGAACTGGGAAGGCTGGGAGGACTGGGGGAGCCTGCACTGGGATGCTTGGGGGCTGGGGAAACTGGGAGAACTGGGGAGCCAGTATCTGCGAGTTGGGAGGACTGGGGGGCACTGGGGAATGGGGAGCTGGGGAAACTGGGGAGCTGGGAGGCCTGGAAACTGGGATAACTGGGATAACTGGGATAACTGGGATCCGGGGGCGCCTATAACCCCATCCGATTCCCAGGGGCGGCAGCGGGCGAGGATCCAGCCCCCGGAGCGAGGAAGAGGAGGCGGAGGAGGAGGCAGCAGGAGGTGCCGGGGGGACCAGATGAGGAAGGGGATCCGAAGCCGGCTCCGGAGGCGGACGGAGGAGCCTCGGGGCGCTCGTCGGCGCTGCGGGAGCGCATGGAGCGGCGGCTGCTGGGCGCGCGGTTCCGGCTCCTCAACGAGCGGCTTTACTCGTGCAGCAGCCGCGAGGCTGCGCGGCTCTTCCAGAGCGACCCCGATGCCCTCCGGATCTACCACGACGGCTTCGCCCGGCAGCTCGCCCGCTGGCCACACGACCCCCTGGAGCGCATCGTCCAGCGCCTGCGCAAGAGGTGAGGGGGCAGACTGGGGGGACTGGGAGCACTGGGGTGAGAAACCAGCTGACTGCATCGTCCAGTGCCTGTAGAAGAAGGGAGGGGGCCAAACTGGGGGGAACTGGGAGCACTGGGATTAGAAACTACCTAACTGGATCATCTAGCACCTGTAGAAGCAGGGAGGGGGGCTAACTGGGGGGACTGGGAGCACTGGGATGAGAAACTAGCTAACTGCATTGTCCAGCGCCTGTAGAAACAGGGAGGGGGCCAAACTGGGGGGACTGGGAGCACTGGGACGAGAAACCAGCTAACGGCATTGTCCAGCACCTGTAGAAGCAGGGAGAGGGGCCAAACTGGGGGGACTGGGAGCACTGGGGTGAGAAACCAGGTAAGTGGATCATCCAGCGCCTGTAGAATCAGGGAGGGGGGCTAACTGGGGTGACTGGGAGCACTGGGATGAGAAACCAGCTAACTGCATCGTCCAGCGCCTGTAGAAGCAGGGAGGGGGCCAAACTGGGGGGACTGGGAGCACTGGGATGAAAAACAAGCTAACCAGTTTCTCTAGTGCCTGTGGGGATGGTGAGGGGGGCCAAACTGGGGGGACTGGGAGCACTGGGGTGAGAAACCAGCTAACGGCATTGTCCAGCGCCTGTAGAAGCAGGGAGGGGGGCTAAACTGGGGGGAACTGGGAGCACTGGGATTAGAAACCACCTAACTGGATCATCCAGCACCTGTAGAAGCAGGGAGGGGGGCTAACTGGGGTGACTGGGAGCACTGGGATGAGAAACCAGCTAACTGCATGGTCCAGCGCCTGTAGAAACAGGGAAGGGGCCAAACTGGGGGGACTGGGAGCACTGGGGTGAGAAACTAGGTAACCAGTTCATCTAGTGCCTGTGAGGATGGTGAGGGGGGGACTGGGGGGCAGAGCTGGGAGTACTGGTACGAGGAACCAGTTAACTGGGTCATCTGGTGTCTGTGGGGATGGTGAGGAGGGAACTGGGGGGCTGAACTGGGGGGCCAAACTGGGGAAACTGGGAGCACTGGTCTGAGAAATCGGTTAACTGAGTCATCTGGTGCTTGTGAGGATGGTGAGGGGGGAACTGGGAGGTAGGACTGGGGGGAACTGGGAGCACTGGTCTGAGAAACCAGGTCATTTGGTGTCTGTGGGGCTAGTGAGAGGGGGGCTGGGGGCCAAACTGGGGGGAACTGGGAGTACTGGTCTGAGAAACTGGTTAACTGGATCATCTGGTGTCTTGGGGGAACTGGGGGGCACTGGGAGCACTGGTGTGATGAACCAGTTAACTGGGTGATGTGGTGCCTGTGGGAATGGTGAGGGGGGAACTGGGGTTACTGGGAGCACTGGTGTGATGAGCTGGGTCCTCTGGTGTCTGTGGGGATGGTGAGGGGGGCACTGGGGTAACTGGGAGCACTGGTGTGATGAGCTGGGTTCTCTGGTGTCTGTGGGGGTGGTGAGGGGGGCACTGGGGCATGGTGAGGGGGTTACTGGGGGGCACTGGGGTTACTGGGAGCACTGGTGTGTGATGAGCTGGGTCCTGTGGTGCCTGTGGGGATGGTGAGGGGGGCACTGGGGGTTACTGGGAGCACTGGTGTGACGCGCTGGTCCCCAGGCCGGCCTCGCTGGAGGTGGCTGATTTCGGGTGTGGGGACGGGCGGCTGGCGCGGAGCCTCCGCAACAAGGTTCACGGCTTCGACCTGGCGCCGCTCGGCCCCCACGTCACCGTCTGCGACATGGCCCAGGTACCGCCCTCCCAGTCCCTCCCAGTCCCTCCCAGCTCGCTCCAGTCCATCCCAGCTCCCCCTGATGCATCTCCATCCTTCCCAGATCACTCCAATCCATCCCAGCTCGCTCCAGTCCTTCCCAGTGACTCCCAGCTCGCTCCAGTCCCTCCCAGCTTCCCCTGATCCATCCCAGATCACTCCAGTCCCTCCCAGCGGCTCCCAGCTCACTCCAGTCCCTCCCAGCATGCTCCAGTCCATCCCAGTTCCCCTTGGTCCATCCCAGCAGCTCCCAGCTCACTCCAGTCCCTCCCAGCTCCCCCGATCCATCTCCATTCTTCCCAGATCACTCCACTCCATCCCAACTCACTCTGATCCCTCCCAGCGACTCCCAGCTCGCTCCAGTCCCTCCCAGTGACTCCCAGCTCTCTCCAGTCCCTCCCAGCTTCCCCTGATCCATCCCAGCTCACTCCAGTGCCTCCCAGTGACTCCCAGCTCACTCCAGTGCCTCCCAGCAGCTCCCAGCTCACTCCAGTGCCTCCCAGTGACTCCCAGCTCACTCCAGTGCCTCCCAGTGACTCCCAGCTCACTCCAGTGCCTCCCAGCAGCTCCCAGCTCACTCCAGTGCCTCCCAGTGACTCCCAGCTCACTCCAGTGCCTCCCAGTGACTCCCAGCTCGCTCTAGTCCATCGCAGCTCCCCCCAATCCATATCGGTCCTTCCCAGCTCGCTCAGATCCCTACTGGCAGATCCCAGCTTCCTCTGATCCATCCCAGCGACTCCCAACTCACTCCAGTCCCTCCCAGTTCCCCCTGATCCATCTCCAGTCCCTTCTGGCTTGCTCCGATCCCTCCCAGCAGCCCCTGGCTCGCTCCGGTTCCTTCTGCTTGGCTCTGATCCCTCTTGATCCCTCCCTCCTCTCGGATCCATCCCGCTCTCTCCCAGCTTATTCCAATGCCATCTGGCTCTCCCTGATCCTTCCCATCTCACCGTGATCCCTCCTGATCCCTCCCCGGCTCTCCCTGATCCTCCCTGACTCTCCCAATCCCACCTGGCTCCCAGTGACCCTTCCTGATCCTTCCCAGCACATTCCAATCCCTCACGGCTCTCCCTGATCCCTCTTGCCTCTCCCCAATCCCTCCCGATCTCTCCCAGCTTGTTTCAATCCCTCCTGGCTCTCCTGATCCTTCCCAGCTCACTGTGATACATCCCAATCCATCCCAGCACATTCCAATCCCTCCCTGGCTCTCCCTGATCCTTCCCAGCTCTCTCTGATCCCTCTGGATCCCTCCCAGCTCTCTCGGATCCCTCCCTGGCTCTCCCTGATCCTTCCCAGCTCACTGTGATCCCTCCTGATCCTTCCCAGCACATTCCAATCCCTCCCGGCTCTCCGCAATCCTTCCCAGCTCACTGTGATCCCTCTGGATCCCTCCCAGCTCTCTCTGATCCCTCCCTGGCTCTCTCTGATCCTTTCCAGCTCACTGTGGTCCCTCTCGATTCTTCCCAGCTCATTCTGATCCTCCCTGGCTCTCCCTGATCCTTCCCAGCTCACTGTGATCCCTCCTAATCCTTCCCAGCACATTCCAATCCCTCCCAGCTCTCCCCATTCCTTCCCAGCTCACTGTGATCCCTCTGGATCCCTCCCAGCTCTCTCTGACCCCTCCCTGGCTCTCCCTGATCTTTCCCAGCTCACTGTGATCCCTCCTGATCCTTCCCAGCACATTCCAATCCCTCCCGGCTCTCCGCAATCCTTCCCAGCTCACTGTTATCCCCCTGGATCCCTCCCAGCTCTCTCTGATCCCTCCCTGGCTCTCTCTGATGCTTCCCAGCTCACTGTGATCCCTCCTGATCCTTCCCAGCACATTCCAATCCCTCCCAGCTCTCCCCACTCCTTTCCAGCTCACTGTGATCCCTCTGGATCCCTCCCAGCTCTCTCTGACCCCTCCCTGGCTCTCCCTGATCCTTCCCAGCTCATTCTGATCCTTCCTGGCTCTCCCTGATCCTTCCCAGCTCACTGTGATCCCTCCTGATACTTCCGAGCACATTCCAATCCCTCCTGGTTCTCCCTGATCCTTCCCAGCTCACTGTGATCCCTCTGGATCCCTCCTGTCCCGGCTCTCCGCGCTCCCCCCGTCCCGGCTCTCCGCGATCCCGTTCCCGCTGTGTTTTGTGCAGGTTCCGCTGCCGTCGGAGTCCGTGGACGTGGCCGTGTTCTGCCTGGCGCTGATGGGAACCAACCTGCAGGAGATCCTGGAGGAGGCCAGTCGCGTCCTGCGCCTCGGGTGAGACGGGAGCCAGGGGGTCGGAGAGGGATCGGGGTGAGCTGGGAAGGGGGATCGGGGACAGCCAGGAGCCTCGGGGATGGAGGGGGGATCGGGGAGAGCCGGGGAGGGATCAGGAGGGATCAGAGCCGAGCAGGAGGGACAGAGATGGATCGGGGGGAGCTGAGAGGGATCATAGCGAGCCCGGAGGTGCCAGGAGGGATCGGAGCAAGCCAGGAGGGGATAGAGGTGGATCAGAGGGAACTGGGAAGGATTGGAGTGAGCTGGGAGTGACTGGGAGGGATTGGAGCAAGCCAGAAGGGACCCAGATGGATCAGGGGGAGCTGGGAGGGACTGGAGTGAGCTGGGAGGAACTGGGATGGATTGGAGCAAGCTGGGAGGAACTGGAGATGGATCATGGGAGCTGGGAGGGACTGGAGCGAACTGGGAGTCGCCGTGATGGATCAGAGTGAGCCAGGAGGAACTGGAGATGGATCAGGGGGAGCTGGGATGGACTGGAGTGAGCTGAGAGCTGCTGAGATGGATCGGAGCGAGCTGGGAGGAACTGGAGATGGATCAAGAGAGCTGGGAGGGACTGGAGATTGTCAGGAGGTTCTAGGAGGGATAAAAGCGAGCCAGGAGCGACTGGAGATGGATCAGGGGGAGCTGGGATGGATCAGAGCGAGCTGGGAGGAACTGGAGATGGATCAGGGGAGCTGGGAGGGACTGGAGTGAGTTGGGAGCTGCTGAGATGGACTGGAGTGAGCTGGGAGGAACTGGAGATGGATCAGGGGAGCTGGGATGGATCAGAGTGAGCTGAGAGGAACTGGAGATGGATCAGGGGGAGCTGGGATGGACTGGAGCGAGCTGGGAGCTGCTGAGATGGATCGGAGTGAGCTGGGAGCTGCTGGGATGGATCGGAGCAAGCTGGGAGGAACTGGAGATGGATCAGGGGAGCTGGGAGGGACTGGAGTGAGTTGGGAGCTGCTGAGATGGACTGGAGTGAGCTGGGATGAACTGGAGATGGATCAGGGGAGCTGGGATGTATCAGAGCGAGCTGGGAGGAACTGGAGATGGATCAGGGGGAGCTGGGAGGAACTGGAGATGGATCAGGGGAGCTGGGATGGATCAGAGCGAGCTGGGAGGAACTGGAGATGGGTCAGGGGAGCTGGGAGAAACTGGAGATGGATCAGGGGGAGCTGGGAGGGACTGGAGCGAGCTGGGAGCTGCTGGGATGGACTGGAGCGAGCTGGGAGGAACTGAAGATGGATCAGGGGAACTGGGAGGGACTGGAGGTTGTCAGGAGGTTCTAGGAGGGATCAGAGCGAGCCAGGAGCGACTGGAGATGGATCAGGGGGAGCTGGGATGGATCAGAGCGAGCTGGGAGGAACTGGAGATGGATCAGGGGAGCCAGGAGGGATCGGGGAGCACCAGGCGCTGCTGCCGGTGCCCCTGTTGGTGCTGGAGCTGCAGCTCAGTCCCAGTTGGCGCAGGGGCTCGCTGCTGGTGGCCGAGGTGGCCAGCCGCTTCGAGGACGTGCGCGGCTTCCTCAGCGCCATGGCCCAGCTCGGCTTCAAAGCCGTCTACAAGGTGCGGAGGGAGCCCCGGGAAGGGGCGCGTGGGGCTGGGGGTCGAGGCTGGGGGTCTGGGGTCTGGTGTGGGATCTGGGGGGCTGCAGGGGTGGGATCTGGAGCTGCGGAACAAGGTTTTGGGGACCACAGGGGCTGCAGAAGTTGGGGGGTCTGGGGGCTGTGATGGGTTCTAAGGGCTGGGGGGGGGTGGGTTTGGGGGCCCTGGGGGCTGTGGGGTTGGGGGGGGTGGGTCTGGAATGGGATCTGGAGCTGTGGGGCAGGGTTTGGGGTCTCTGGGGGCTGCGGAGGTTGTGGGGCTGGGGTCTGGGATGGGGTCTGGGGGCTGTGGGGATGGCTTTGGGGGCGCTGAGGGCTGCGGGGATGGGGTGTAGGGGTCTGAGGTGGGATCTGAAGCTGTGGGGCAAGGCTTGGGGTCCAGAGGCTGCAGAAGTTGTGAGGTAGGGGCTGGGGTCCGGGATGGGGTCTGGGGGCTGCGGGGATGGGTTTGGGGGCCCTGGGGGCTATGGGTCTGGGGTGGGATCTGGAGCTGAAGGGCAAGGTTTGGGGACTATGGGGTCTGTGAGGCTGTGAGGGGGGCTCTGGGATGAGGTCTGGGGGTTCTGGGATAAGGTTTGGAGTCTGTGAGGCTGGGGGTGTCTCCGGTCTGGGGGCTGTGGGGCTGTGGAGCCCGTCGGTCTGGGGGCTCTGGGCTGCGGTCTGGGGGCTGTAGACGTTGGGGCGGGGGGCCTCTGGGATGGGGTCTGGGGGCTGTGGGGCTGCAGAAGCTGAGGGGCTCTGGGATGAGGTCTGGGGGCTGTGGGGCTGAGGGGGTCTCTAGGCTGGGCTCGGGGGGCTCTGGGGGATCTGGGGCTGCAGAAGCTGGGGGGGCTCTGAGCTGTGGGGACTCTAGGCTGGGCTTTAGGGTCTGTGGGGCTGCAGAAGCTGGGGGGCTCTGGGATGGGGGCTGAGGGGTCTCTGGGATGGGGGCTGGGGGAGAGTCTAGGCTGGGCTCTGGGGGCTGTGGGGCTGCAGAGGCTGGGGGGGGCTCTGGGCTGGGGGATCTGGGGCTGCAGAAGCTGGAGGGGGCTCTGGGCTGGAGGCTGTGGGATTCTAGGCTGGGCTCTGGACTGGGGCTCTGGGGGCTGTGGGGCTGCAAAGGCTTGGGGGGGGGCTCTGGGCTGAGGGGGCGCTGGGGGCTGTGGGTCTGGGGGCTCGAGAGGCCAGGAGGGGGTTGCTGTGGGGCTGTGGGTCTGGGTTTGGGGGGGGGGGGGGGGGTGTCTCCTCGCTCAGACTCCCCCCCTCCCTCCTCCCTCAGGACTTGTCGAGCCGATTTTTCTTCCTGTTTGAGTTCCACAAGCTCCGCGCCCCCCGGGGCCGCCCCCTGCCCGGCCTGCGCCTGCGGCCCTGCCCCTACAAGAGGCGGTGAGGGGGCTCCCTGGGCCCTGGGGGCGGGGCCTAGGGAAGGGGCGGGGCTTAGGGCCGTGGCCACGCCCCCTGCCTGCTGCCCTGGCTCTTTAAGTGCTGGGGGCGTGGCCTATGGAAAGGGGCGGGGCTTAGAGCTGTGACCACGCCCCCTGCCTACAGCTGAGGCTCTGTAAACACAGGGGGCGTGGCATCTGTGCGGGGGGCGGGGCTTAGAGCTGTGGCCACGCCCCCTGCCTGCAGCCCTGGCTCTTTAACTGCTGGGGGGGCGTGGCCTATGCAAAGGGGCGGGGCTTAGAGCTGTGGCCACGCCCCCTGCTGGTGGCCCTGTATCTGTAAGCACTGGGGCGTGGCCTATGGAAAGGGGCGGGGCTTAGAGCTGTGGCCACGCCCCCTGCTGGCAGCCCAGGCTCTTTAAGTATTGGTGGTGTGGCCTATGGAAAGGGGCGGGGCTTATAGATGTTACCACGCCCCCTGCTGGCAGCCCAGGCTCTTTAGGCCCTGTGGGCGTGGCCTATGGAAAGGGGCGGGGGTTAGAGCTGTGGCCACGCCCCCTGCTGGCAGCCCCATATCTGTATGCCCTGGGGGCGTGGGCTAAGGAAAGGGGCGGGGCTTAGGGGCTTGGCCACACCCCCGACTGGCAGCCTTGGTTCTTTAAGTGATGTGGGAGTGTGGCCTATGGAAAGGGGCGGGGCTTATAGATGTGGCCACGCCCCCTGCTGGCAGCCCCATACCTGTGTGCACTGGGGGCGTGGCCTTTGTGCAGGGGCGTGGCTTAGGGGCTTGGCCACGCCCCCTGCTGGCAGCTCATGCTCTTTAAGTGCGGGGGCGTGGCCTATGGAAAGGGGCGGGGCTTAGGGGCTTGCCCACGCCCCCTGCATGCAGCCCTCTTTCTTTAAGTGATATGGGGTTGTGGCCTATGGAAAGGGGCGGGGCTTAGAGATATGGCCATGCCCCCTGCCTGCAGCCTGGGCTCTGTGAGCACTGGGGGCGTGGCCTCTGAGCAGGGGACGGGGCTTAGTGGCGTGGCCACGCCCCCTGCTGGCAGCCCTGACCCCCCAAGTGCTGTGGGGGCGTGGCCTATGGAAAAGGGGCGTGGCTTGGGGGCGTGCCACGCCCCCTGCTGGCAGCCCCATATCTGTGTGCCCTGGGGGCGTGGCCTCCGAGCGAGGGGCGGGGCTTGCGGTGGCCACGCCCCCTCCAGAGGGGGGATATTCTAATAAAGCCGCTGTTTGTCTGGACTCGGTGTGGAGATGGAGGGACCGGGGGGGGATTGGGGGGCGGGGGGGGACGGAGGAGGCTCTGCCTTTTGTTCCTGTGACCACGACCCCGTTCTCGCCTCTGGGGTCAAAGGGAGACACGGAGAGAGCGACCCGGGCACAAAGCGAGGGAGCTCGCGGGTTGAGATAAGGACAGTTCACAGGGGACAGTGCGGGGGGTGGCAGTGCGGGAGGTGACAGTGCAGGAGGTGACAGGGGGTGACAGTGCAGGGAGGGGACAGTGCAGGGGGTGGCAGTGCAGGAGGTGGCAGTGCAGGGAGGTGGCAGTGCAGGAGATGACAGGGGGTGACAGTGCAGGGAGGTGGCAGTGCAGGGGGTGGCAGTGCAGGGAGGTGGCAGTGCAGGGGGTGGCAGTGCAGGAGATGACAGGGGGTGACAGTGCAGGGAAGTGACAGTGCAGGGGGTGGCAGTGCAGGAGGTGACAGTGCAGGGGGTGGCAGTGCAGGGAGGTGGCAGTGCAGGGGGTGGCAGTGCAGGAGATGACAGGGGGTGACAGTGCAGGGAGGTGACAGTGCGGGGGGTGACAGTGCAGGGAGCTGACAGTGCGGGAGGTGACAGTGCGGGAGGTGACAGTGCGGGAGGTGGCAGTGCAGGAGGTGGCAGTGCAGGGGGTGGCAGTGAAGGGAGGTGACAGTGCAGGAGGTGGTAGTGCAGGGAGGTGGCAGGAGGTGACAGTGCAGGGAGTGACAGTGCAGGGAGGTGACAGCGCGGGGGGTGACAGTGCAGGGGGTGACAGTGCAGGGAGGGGACAGTGCAGGGGGTGGCAGTGCAGGAGGTGGCAGTGCAGGGAGGTGACAGCGCAGGAGGTGACAGGGGGTGACAGTGCAGGAGGTGGCAGCGCAGGAGGGGGCAGCGCAGGAGGTGGCAGCGCAGGGAGGTGACAGGAGGTGGCAGTGCAGGGAGGTGACAGGTGACAGCGCAGGGGGTGGCAGGAGGTGGCAGCGCGGGGGGTGGCAGCGCGGGGGGTGACAGCGCGGGAGGTGGCAGTGCAGGAGGTGACAATTTAGGAGGTGGCAGTGCAGGGGGTGACAGTGCAGGGAGGGGACAGTGCAGGGGGTGGCAGTGCAGGAGGTGGCAGCGCAGGAGGTGGCAGCGCAGGGAGGTGACAGAAGGTGGCAGTGCAGGGGGTGGCAGGAGGTGGCAGTGCAGGGAGGTGGCAGCGCGGGGGGTGACAGTGCACGGGGGGACAGTGCGGGAGGGGACAGTGCAGGAGGTGACGGGGTGACAGTGCAGGGAGGTGACAGGAGGTGGCAGTTTAGGGGGTGTCAGTGCAGGGAGGTGACAGGAGGTGGCAGTTTAGGGGGTGTCAGTGCAGGGAGGTGACAGGAGGTGGCAGTTTAGGGGGTGTCAGTGCAGGGAGGTGACAGGAGGTGGCAGTGCAGGGCAGGCAGTGGGAGTGGATGGGTGAGGGGAGGGGGGAAGAAGGGGGGGGACACACACATGGGGGTGCGGGGGGTGGCTGGGGTGACAGTGATAGGGGTGTCACTGCAGGGGGGTGGCAGTGCAGGGGGGTGTCCGTGCTGCCTCCTGGCCTGGAGGTGCCTCACCCCCTCCCCGCTGCTGCCACCCCCGTGTCCCCAAGGGTGCTCGGCCACCTGCTCGCCCAGAGCGCAGGTTTGCAGCCCCGCTCACTCCTGTTTTCCCCCGAAAATCACTGGGAAGGGACACGGTCCCCTCGGGGGTCCCTGCCAGGTGCCAGCAGCCCCCGTGCTCCCCACTCCGGAGCTGCGGTGGCTGGGGGGCTGAGGAGGGGTTGGGGTCTGGGGTGGGACCTCTGCCCCTCTGCAAGGCGGGGGGACATCGCTTGTGTGGGGCGGGGGGGGCTGGGAGCCCCCCTCCGAGGGCGGAAGGGAATCCGGGTCCCCCTCCCAGCGATGCAGGGGGGGATCCTGGTCTGGAGGAGGCTGAGGGGAGACCCCCTCGTGCTCTGCGGCTCCTGGAAAGGAGGTTGTGGAGAGGGGGGTGCTGGGCTCCTCTCCCAAGGAACAAGGGATGGGATGAGAGGAAATGGCCTCGAGCTGCTGCACGAGAGGTTTAGGTTGGATTTTGGGAGAAATTCCTTCACAAAGGGTTGTTCCACCACAAAATACTGATGCTCCATCACAAGATACTGATGCTCCACCACAAAATACCGATGCTCCATCTCAA
Source organism: Phaenicophaeus curvirostris (assembly GCF_032191515.1). Classification (NCBI taxonomy): domain Eukaryota; kingdom Metazoa; phylum Chordata; class Aves; order Cuculiformes; family Cuculidae; genus Phaenicophaeus; species Phaenicophaeus curvirostris. The sequence continues at coordinate 564,975 of NW_027206681.1, forward strand.
ATACTGATGCTCTCTCACAAGATACTGATGCTCCATCAGAAAATACTGATGCTCCATCACAAATACTGATGCTCCATCTCAAATACTGATGCTCCATCTCGAATACTGATGCTCCATCTCGAATACTGATGCTCCCTCACAAGATACTGATGCTCCATCTCGAATACTGATGCTCCCTCACAAGATACAGATGCTCCATCTCAAATACTGATGCTCCATCACAAATACTGATGCTCCATCAGAAAATACTGATGCTCCATCACAAATACTGATGCTCCATCACAAGATACTGATGCTCCATCTCAAATACTGATGCTCCATCACAAATACTGATGCTCCATCAGAAAATACTGATGCTCCATCACAAAATACTGATGCTCCATCTCGAATACTGATGCTCCATCACCAAATAATGATGCTCCCTCACAAGATACAGATGCTCCATCTCAAATACGGATGCTCCATCACAAGATACTGATGCTCCATCTCAAATACGTATGCTCCATCACCAAATACTGATGCTCCCTCACAAGATACTGATGCCGCATCACAAAATACTGATGCTCCATCTCGAATACTGATGCTCCATCACCAAATAATGACGCTCCCTCACAAGATACTGATGCTCCATCACAAATACTGATTCTCCGTCACCAAATACTGATTCTCCATCACCAAATACTGATGCTCCATCCCAAAATACTGATGTTCCACCACAAAATGCTGTCATCGATATTTTGTGACAGAGCACCAGCGTTTTGAGTGTAGAGCATCAACATTTGTGATGGGACGTCAGTATTTGGTGATGGGGCGTTATCAGTCTTTTATGGTGGAACAGCAATATTTTGGGATGGAGCATCAGTATCTGTATTTGCACTGGAAGGGGCTGCCCAGCGCAGGGGTGGAGTCTCCATCCTTGGAGGGGTCAAAAGCCACGTGGACGTGGTGCTCAGGGACAGGGTTTAGTGGTGGGGGTGGCACAGGGAGGATGTGGAGCTGCTGGAGCGAGGCCGGAGGAGGCCCTGGAGATGATGTGAGGGCTGGAGAACCTCCTGGAGGACAGGCTGGAGAGCTGGGGTTGTCCAGCCTGGAGAAGAGAAGGCTCCATGGAGACCTTAGAGCATCTTCCAGTAGGGAAAGGGGCTCCAGGAAAAGCTGTGGAGGGGCTCTGGGTCAGGGAGTGCAGGGATGGGATGAGGGGAACAGTTTTGAGCTGAAAGAGGGGAGATTGAGGTGAGATCTTAGGCAGAAATGTTCTTCTGGGAGGGTGAGGAGGCCCTGGCCCAGGGCCTATGATTCATAGAATCATAGAACCATGGAACCACCAGGTTGGAAAAGACCCATCGGATCATTCTCTCACGTTCAAGGAAACCTCCCTCTGGATTGGGGGGCTCGTAGCTGAGCTCGAGCCCTCAGGGACCCCTGAAGTGGAGGCAGTGGGGATGGACATCAGGGCACCACCAGCATTTTGGGGTGATCTTGGGAATCGGGGGCTGGAGCAAGGCTGGATCCTGCGCCCGATGCGCTCAAGGAATCCTCGGTTGGGGTGGAACACGCTCCTGGCTTGGGAAGGAGCTGATCCGGGGGGGGACCCTCCAAGCCTGCCTGCAGCAAGGCTGGACGGGATGTTTTGTGGCAGGGAATCGGTGTTTCGTGGTGGAACATCAGTATTTTTGGTGGAATATCAGTGTTTTGTGGTGGAATATCAGTGTTTTTGGTGGAATATCAGTATTTTTGGTGGAATATCAGTATTTTGTGTTGGAATATCAGTATTTTGTGTTGGAATATCGGTATTTTGTGGTGGAATATCAGTATTTCGTGGTGGAATATCAGTATTTTGTGGTGGAATATCAGTATTTTTGGTGGAATATCAGTATTTTTGGTGGAATATCAGTGTTTTGTGGTGGAATATCAGTGTTTTGTGGTGGAATATCAGTATTTTTGGTGGAATATCAGTATTTTGTGTTGGAATATCAGTATTTTGTGGTGGAATATCAATATTTTTGGTGGAATATCAGTGTTTTGTGGTGGAATATCAGTATTTTGTGTTGGAATATCAGTGTTTTGTTTTGGAATATCAGTATTTTGTGTTGGAATATCAGTGTTTTTGGTGGAATATCAGTGTTTTGTGTTGGAATATCAGTGTTTTGTGGTGGAATATCAGTATTTTGTGTTGGAATATCAGTATTTTGTGTTGGAATATCAGTATTTTGTGTTGGAATATCAGTGTTTTGTTTTGGAATATCAGTATTTTGTGTTGGAATATCAGTGTTTTTGGTGGAATATCAGTGTTTGTGTTGGAATATCAGTGGTTTTGGTGGAATATCAGTGTTTTGTGTTGGAATATCAGTATTTTGTGTTGGAATATCAGTATTTTGTGTTGGAATATCAGTATTTTGTGGTGGAGCATCAGTATTTTGGAGCATCACTGTGAACCGAGCTCATCTCACCACAGGGACCAAGCCTGATCCTGCCTGCAGGAGGACACACGGTCTTGGTGGACAATTCCGAGCACTCTCTCTTAGTCCTGGGCAGTCTCTGGGCCGTGAGACACGAGACACGAGCATCCTCCAAGGTGCCTGATGCCCTCAGACTTGTTTTGTTCCCTGGGCTTTCAAAGGAGGCGAAGTTAAAAGCAGTTGAAGTTTGTTTTCCACCAGGCTCCCTTCCTGGGACCAGCCCAATTAGCGTTAACAAGCCGGATGGTAATTATAGCGCGGGGCCACCGGAGGATTCGTCCTGGTGGCCGAGCTGGCACGGCAACCCTGGGCTGGCTGCCAAGGGGCCAATTAGCGGCTTCGCTGCTGACGATGCTTTGATGGGGATTGTGCTTCAGTTTCTTGGCTGGAGATGCAGCTGGTGGCACCGGGCTGGGGTGACCATCCCCGTGTCCCCTTGGTCATTGAACCCTGGTGACAGACCTGGCTGCAGGACCCTCATCTCTTTTTCCAGCCCCTCTAATTAACTCCTACCTCTAATTAACTCCTATCCACACCTCCCCATGATGACCATGTGCTCCCAGCAAGGAGACACTGGTGGCACTGGGCTGGGGTGACCATCTCCATGTCCCCTTGGTCATTGAACCACGATGACAGACCTGGCTGCAGGACCCTCGCCCCTCTTTGCAGCCCCTCTAATTAACTCCTACCTCTAATTAACTCCTATCCATACCTCCCCATGATGACCCTGTGCTCCCAGCAAGGAGGCACTGGTGGCACTGGGCTGTGGTGACCATCCCGTGTCCCCTGGGCTCTGGGGAGCTCTGGGCTGGTGCTGGAGGGGGGAGAGCGGTGGGAGCTGGGTCTGAGCTCCAGGCAGGGCCCCACGCGGGTGGCACTGGACTGAAAGGGGCAACATCGAAGAGTCGTGGACTGGGTTGGGTTGGAAAGGACCTCGAAGCCCACCCAGTTGCATCCAGGGACACCTCCCACTGGATCAGGGGGCTCCAAGCCCCATCCAACCTGGACCTGAACCCCTCCAGGGATGGGGCAGCCACCCCTGCTCTGGGCAGCCTGGGCCAGGACCTCCCCACCCTCATGGTGAAGAATTTCTTCTGCCAAGGGTTCTCCAGCCCTCGCATCGTCTCCGTGGCCGCCTCTGCACTCGCTCCAACAGCTCCGTGTCCTTTCCGTGCTGAGGACTCCAGAACTGGACACAGAGCTCCAGGTTGGTCTCACCAGAGGGGAGATCTGACCAAAAAGCTTTTGCTTTGTTTGCATCAAGACCCTTCTTGGCCGTCCGGGTGCTCGTTCAGCTCCATCGCGTCGTGCTGAGACACCCCCTCAGCGCGGCCGGGGCTGGGGGTCGCTGCCTAAGCCCACCAGCTCTTGGAGGGCTCGGAGAGCATCACAGGTCTCCGTGTCACCTCTCCAGCCATCAGTCCTGCTGGGGGGCACCTGCCCCTGCCCAGCACTCAGAGGGCTGAGCTGCTGTTTGCTTTGGGTGCTTCACGCCGAGGGCATTAGAACTTGGAGTGTGAGCTCTGGTTGCTACTGGAAGAGTCCTGGGGGTAATTAATCAGCCGTGATCACCGAACTGTCACCTGCTGGCAGCTCCTCTGCAGGTAAACAAGGGAAAGGACGGCTTTCCTTGGGGCTTCTCTCATCCCTGGTGGACAAACCCGGCCTGGGCAGTGGCTCCATGGCCAGGAGCAAAGGGAAAAACACATGCTGGGAGCAGCTCAGTGTCGCGGGCTGAGTTCCAGTCACACAGAATCATGGAATCGTGGATGGTTTGGGTGGGAAGGGACCTCGAAGTCCATCCGGATCCATTCAGCTCCATGGGCAGGGACACCTCCCACTGGATCGGGGGCTCCAAGCCCCATCCAACCTGGCCTGGAACCCCTCCAGGGATGGGGCAGCCACCACATCTATGGGCAGCCCGAGCCAGGGCCTCCCCACCCTCACAGAAAAATATTTCTCCCTAAGATCTCATCTCTATCTCCCCTCTTGCAGCTCAAAACCTTGTCCCATCCCTGCACCTCCTGATCAGGAGCCCCTCCCCAGCTTCCCTGGATCCCTTTTCCCTCCTGGAAGATGCTCAAAGGTCTCCCTGCAGCCTTCTCCTCTCCAGCCTGGACAACCCCAACTCTCCAGCCTGTCCTCCAGGAGGTTCTCCAGCCCTCACATCATCCCCGTGGCCTCCTCCGGCCTCGCTCCAGCAGCTCCGTGTCCTCCCTGTGCTGAGGGATCCAGAGCTGGACACAGGGCTCCAGGTTTGGTCTCACCTGGGAAAGGTGCCGGTGGGCACCAAGCTGGCCGTGAGCAGAGGTGGCCAGGGGTGTCCTGAGCTGCAGCAGGAGGAGAGTGACCAGCGGTTTGGGAGGGAGAGGGGGTCCTCCCGCTCTGCTCAGCACCTGGCGTGCTGGGTCCAGTGCTGGGCTCCCCAGCAGGGGAGACTGGACTCCAGCCCAGGGCCATGAAGACACAGCGGTGGCTGCAATATCTGCTACGAGGACACCCTGAGCGAGCTGGGCTCGTTCAGCCTGGAGAAGAGGGGGCTGAGGGAGATCGTGAGGTGTGTAAATAGCGGAAGGGAGGGTGCGCAGAGGCTGGAGCCCAAGCTCTGCGCTGTGGTGCCCGGTGCTAGCAGCTCTGGACCATCCTCACCCTATCTTGAGATGTTGTATTTAGACATTTTGGTGGATCTGGTGGGTCGTGGAGCTCACCCGGGCACAGGGGTGGCGTTGCCATCACTCCCATCCCTTGAGCGTTTCCTCGTGTGGGAGGTGGCAGGATGGGAGCTCACCTGTGGCTCCTGGTGGAACTGAACTTGTGAGATTACGACGTCTTTAAACTTGTGGAAAATACATGCTGGAGACGTTCTTGAGGAAGAGAGCAAGAAACAGAGACAGAAAGGATCACATTTAACTTTTATTCCCCGTCCAGAGTCACGCAATGAACTCTGACAGCGTTCGGTGAAGGCAGCAGCGTCTCTTCAGACATTGTCTCTTCCAACCTGGTGATTGAGGTGCTGAGGGACATGGGTTAGTGTTTGATGGGAATGGTTGGACTCGATGATCCAGTGGGTCTCTTCCAACCTGGTTATTCTATGATTCTATGATTCTATGATCCTGAGAAATTACATCAGGCGTAGGATGACCAGGTGACCAGAGTTGACCTGCCTGAGGGGAGAGAGGCTCTGCAGAGGGATCTGGACAGGCTTGATCCATTCGCTGAGGCCAACGGGACAGGGACCAACCACACCAAGTGTCAAGTCCCACGCTTGGGACACAACAGCCCCATCAGTTCTCCGATGATTGATGGAAGGGGGTCTGGAAAGCTGCCGGGCAGAGAACGACCCGGGGGGTCTTGGTCGCTAAGGGCTGAACGTGATCCAGCAGTGGCCCAGGTGTCCAAGAAGGCCAAGAGCATCCAGGCTTGGATCAGCCATGGGGTGGCCAGCAGGAGCAGGGAGGGGATCATCCCCTGCACTCGGCGCTGGGGAGGCTGCACCTTGAATCCTGGGTTCATTTCTGGGCCCCTCACTCCAAGAAAGACCTGGAGGGGCTGGAGCACGTCTGGAAAATTGAACGGAGCTGGGAAGGGTTTGGAGCGCAGGGGTTGTGGGAACGTCTGAGGGCTCTGGGGGTGTTTATCCTGGAGAAGAGGAGGCTGAGGGGAGACCTCATTGCTGTCTCCAACTACCTGAAAGGAGGTTGTGGTGAGGTGGGTACTGATCCCTCTCCCAAGGAATAAAGGCTGGGATGAGAGGGAATGGCCTCAAGTTTCACCAGGGTAGGTTCAGGCTGGATATAGGGAAAATTTTCTTCATAGAATCACCAGGTTGGAAGAGACCCACCGGATCATCCAACCACTCCCACCAATCCCTAACCCATGTCCCTCAGCACCTCGTCCACCCATCCCTTAAACCCCTCCAGGGAAGGTGACTCAACCCCCCTCCCTGGGCAGCCTCATCCCAGGCCTGATGACCCTTTCTGGGAAATATTTTTTCCTGATGTCCAGCCTGACCCTCCCCTGGTGGAGCTTGAGGCCGTTCCCTCTCGTCCTGTCCCCTGTCCCTTGGGAGAAGAGCCCAGCTCCCTCCTCTCCACAACCTCCTCTCAGGGAGTTGGAGAGAGCAATGAGGTCTCCCCTCAGCCTCCTCTTCTCCAGGAGAAACACCCCCAGGGCCCTCAGGCTTGTTCTCCAGCCCCTTCCCCAGCTTCGTTGCTCTTCTCTGCACTCGCTCCAGCCCCTCAACATCCTTCTTGTGGGGAGGGGCCAGAACTGACCCCAAGATTCGAGGTTGGGTCTCCCCAGAGGGAGAAGAACCTCCCTGGCCCTGCTGGCCACGCCGTGTCTGCTCCAAGCCAAGATGCCCTTGGCCTCCTTGGCCCCCTGGGCCCCTGCTGGCTCCTGTTCAACCAACACCCCCAAGACTTTCTCTTGATGGAGAAGGTTTTCGGGCACTGTCAGAGGCTGCCCAGGGTGGTGGTGAAGTCTCCATTCCTGGAGGCATTTGAAAACCAGGTAGAGGAGGTGTTCAGGGATGGCTGAGTAGAGGAAAGGTGTGGTTGGACTCGATGATCTCAAGGTCTTTTCCAACCAAGTCATTCTATGGTTCCGTGATCCCAGTCAGTGGAGAGAGATGGACGTTTCTGGGCCCGCGTCATTGCACTTCACCCCTGTTCCAGGACGGGGTGAATTATTTTCTGGTGCTGTGTCCCTCTCCCAGCATCTGACCTGTCTTCATCAGCTTCTGGGACACGGAGTCCTATCAGCTGCCCCAGCAGTTTGAAGATCCCTTTCTGCATCTGCTTCATCTTTATGCCGTAAACGAGGGGGTTGAGCATGGGAGGGACCACCAAATAGAGATCAGCCACCAGGACCTGGACGTGAGCTGCCAAGCCGAAAGAGAACATCTGGAGGTACATGGAGAGCAGACCACCTATATAAAACAGCAGGATGACGAAAACATGGGACCCACAGGTCCTGAGGGCCGTGAGACGAGCCTCTTGTGTTGGCAGCCTCATCACAGACCTGAGGATCATAGCGTAGGAGAAGGTGATGAAGACAGAGTCTGTCCCCACCAACAGCGTTGCCACGATGAGGCCGTAGAGGTCACTGGCGGAGGGGTCGGCGCAGGCCAGGTTCACCACGGCCATGTGCTCGCAGTAGGAGTGAGGGATCACTCTGGTTTTGCAGTAGGGGAAGCTGGTGAGGAGGCACATTAAGGGGGTCATGACGCCGGCTCCCCTGGCCACGCACAGCAGCCCGATCCGGACGGTCCTCGAGCTCGTCAGGACGATGCTGTATCTCAGGGGGTTGCAGATGGCCACGTACCGGTCGAAGGACATTGCCAGGAGCACCCCTGACTCCACTGCAGTGAACGTGTGGATGAAGAACATCTGGGTGAAGCAAGCCTCGAACCCAATCTCTCTCCAATCCAACCAGAACACACCCAGCATTTTGGGAACTACGGCGGTTGAGAAGACGAGGTCGATGACCGCCAACATGGAAATGAAATAGTACATGGGCTCGTGGAGGCGTTTGTCCAGGCTCACAGCGAGAAGGACCGTGCCGTTTCCCAGCAAGGCCATGATGTACGTAAAGCAGAACGGGATGGAAATCCACATGTGAAGAGCTTCCAGGCCAGGAATGCCCGTAAGGAAAAAAGACCAAGAGCTGGTGTTGGATGGGTTGGTCGTTAACATGGCACAGGCGGGCCAAGCCGCATCTTGGTTCCCGACGTCAGGTCCCTGTGACAGAAAGGTTGGGATTTTGATGCCATCGGTTTGATCGCAAAACTGCAGCTCTCGAGCATCACACCATTTTGTCGCGTTTATTTGGGGAAAACCTCTCAGAGCCTGTTATCATCGAATGATGGAAAGGTTTGGGTTGGAAGGGACCTCAAAGCCCACCCAGTCCCACCCCTGCCATGGGCAGGGACACCTCCCATGGGATCAGGGGCTCCAAGCCCCATCCAGCCTGGCCTTGAACCCCTCCAGGGATGGGGCAGCCACCTCTGCTCTGGGCAACCTGTTCCAGGGCCTCCCCACCCTCATGGGAAAATATTTCTTCCTAAGATCTCATCTCAATCATCTCCCCTCTTTCAACTCAAAACTGTTCCCTGAGCAGAACCAGCTACTGGGTAGACCGAGCATCTAAGCTCCTCTATGAGAACGATTCGTGTTGTACATAGAATTATGGAATGGTTTGGGTTGGAAGGGACCTTAAGGATGGTAGAATCATAGAATCATGGAATCAAAAAAACGATTTGTGTTGGAAGGGACCTCAAAGCCCTTCCCGGTCCACCCCCTGCCATGGGCAGGGACACCTCCCACGGGATCAGGGGGCTCCAAGCCTCATTCACCTCTGGGGATGGGGCAGGCACCACTTCTCTGGGCAACCTGGACCAGGGCCTCCCCACTGGAACATTTTCCCCAGCATTATTCGAGGCACAAGTTGTGCTGATTTGGGGGCAGCTGATGAGAGCCGTACAGAATAACCTCTAATCTGGAGCCAGCCTGCAGAAATAGAAGCTTTTTGCAGTGATGGCTCCAACAGCTTCGTTTCAAGGTCTTTATAATCATCCTGTTCTTCACCCACAGAAGCTCCACAAAGGTTGCGTTGTGTCGGCTCCTCACCTGAAATCAGGTGCGCCGGCACCTTTCCTCCGGACAACTCTGCCCCGTGCTGTGCACAAGCACAAACATTGATCGACTCGACTCCCCGCCTCATCAGAAAACAAAATCAGGTTTGGTCGACAAGAGCCGTTTCCTGCAGAGCCGCGCTGATTGCCATAATTTAATTTGATCCCAACCCTTTAATTCTTTATTGACCGAATCGTCTGTTAACTTCTGGGTCTTTCTGCGGGGCATTGACGTCAGCTCAGCCGTCTGCAGCCGAGCACATCGTCCTGCCTTCTCGATCAAGTAGAAGCCTGAGGAAGCGTTTGCTGACCCCACAGCCTGCCAGGACTCATCCAGCTGAACCTTCTGAAAGGAGGTTGTGGTGAGGTGGGTGCTGGTCTCTTCTCCCGGGGAACAAGGGATGAGACAAGGGGAAACGGCCTCAAGGTGAAATAGGGGACGTTTGGATGGGACATTGGGAGAAATTCCTCCATGGAATGAGAAATGACGCCCTGGCAGAGGCTGCCCAGGGCAGAGGTGGAGTCCCCGTCCCTGGAGGGGTTCAAAGACCGGGTGACCATGCCGCTTCGGGCCAGGGTTCAGTTGCCACGGTGGGGTTGGGCTGACAGTTGGACTGGATGAACTTGGAGGTCTTTTGCAACCTTCATGATTCTATTCTATGGGTATAAGTTCAGCAGAACAGGACAAAGACCTTGTTGGCCAACTCAGAGATCCTTTGTCCCTCGTGCAAACCACCCAAATCTGCTGCTGGTTTTGTTTTCTGTTCTTGGCAGAAGCTGTTTTGCATCATTCTCAGCTACCGATCAATTAAATCACGTTAAAACATAAGGATCTGTGATTGTTTTCATAGAATCACAGAATTGTAGAATCATAGAATCACCAGGTTGGAAGAGACTCACCGGATCATTGAGTCCAACCATTCCCATCAATCACTAACCCATGTCCCTCAGCACCTCGTCCACCCGTCCCTTAAACCCCTCCAGGGAAGGTGACTCAACCCCCTCCCTGAGCAGCCTTGGACAGGGACCAATCACCCTTTCCAAGAAATATTTTTCCTAATGTCCAGCCTTCCTTTCAGAGGGGAACAGGTTTCTACCTCTTCTTCTCCAAGCCTCTCCTCTCCGTGCAGAGGGGCAGATGCTGTTCTCTGCTTTTACCTGATTTCTCTACTTAACAACTTCTACGTCCCATCAGACCCCGACCAGCTCTGGCATCTTACTTGATCCTAGAATTGTCTGGCTGGAAAAAAGCTTTGAGATCGAGTCCAACTGTGCCTGTCCATGCCTACACCATATCCATGAGCACCTCTTCTGGACACCTTCTAAACGACTCCAGGGATGGGGATTCAACCCATGCCCTGTTCTGGTGCTTCCTTGTCCCTCCTGCTTCACCTTGATTTATTTATTTACTTTTTTTTAGACTCGAGTCTTATTTTTACCTAGAAAATACTTAAAAAACACAATTCTGCAGCCTCGGGTCCGCAGTTTCATTTAATGAGAAGCTTTAAAATCCTGAAAATATACTTTCAAACAGAAATTTTCCAGCAATCGCATTTTTTTCCCCATGTGGCAAGCGTGTGTGGCCAGATCTGAGGTCCCACCACCCTCCCACCTCTCACCCCCAGGAGCTGCGTCCTGGCCCCTCCAGTCGTGCCGTGTGGCCGCCCTCCTCGCTCTCCGCTTGCAGACGCTGCGGGGACGCTCGTGCTGGGAAAGGAACATCCCCTGTGTGCAAGGGCAGAGGCGCCGGGCTCTGCATAAATCACCTTGGGCTACGCGGATGGAATCCCCTGGTTGGAGATCCCCAAGAGGGTCCTTTCCAGGCACCTTCTCTAATCACCTCAGCGAGGAGGCTTGATGGCAACAGCCTTGCTCCCAAGTCAGTTCTCGCTCTTCTGATTTCTTTTACAAACATCAAGCGGGAGGAGGTGACCGAGCCAGGCAGGAACAGGCTGCACAGTTGTCTCCAGCAGAATGGAAGATGTTCTTTCACCTGGAGCAGGAGATCTTGAGTGTGATCGTGAAGCACATGCAAGAGAACCGGGGGATCAGGCCCAGTCAACACGGGGTCACAAAAGGCAGGTCTTGCCAAACCAACCTGATCGCCTTCTATGACAAAGTGACTCGGCTGCTGGATGAGGGAAAGGCTGTGGATGGATCTTCCTGGACATCAGCAAAGCCTTTGACACAGTTTCTCACAGCTTTCTACTTCAGAAACTGTCACCTCTGGCCTGGACAGGCGAACGCTCTCCTAGGTGGAAAAGTGGTTGGCTGGAGGGCCCAGAGAGTGGTGGGAGATGGAGTTAACTCCAGCTGGAGGCCAGGGACAAGTGGGGTTCCCCAGGGCTCAGTGCTGGGTCCAGCCCTGTTCAATGTCTTCATCAATGACCTGGATGAAGGCATCGAGTGCACCCTGAGCAAGTTTGGGGGTGACACCGAGCTGGGTGGATCTGCTGGAGGGTTTGAGGTTCTCCAGAGGGATCTGAACAGGCTGGATCCGTGGGCTGAGACCAACGGGATGAGAGTTAACGAGGCCAAATGCCAGGTCCTGCCCTTGGGGCACAACAACCCTGAGCAGCTCCAGACTAGGAGAAGTCTGGCTGGAAACTGCCTGGAGGAGAAGGACCTGGGGGTGTTGGTTGAACAGGAGCCAGCAGGGGCCCAGGGAGCCAAGAAGGTCAAGGGCACAAGAATGGCCTCAAGCTCCGCCAGGGGAGGTTTAGGCTGGACATTAGGAAAAAGTTTTTCCTGGAAAGGGTCCTTGGTCCCTGTCCGAGGCTGCCCAGGGAGGGGGTTGAGTCCCCTTCCCTGGAGGGGTTTAAGGGACGAGTGGACGAGGTGCTGAGGGACATGGGTTAGTGATTGATGGGAATGGTTGGACTTGATGATCCAGTGGATCTCTTCCAACCTGGTGATTCTATGATTCTATGATTCATGGCTGCCCCATCCCTGGAGGGGTTCAAGGCCAGGTTGGATGGGGTTTGGTGTCTCCTCATCCAGAGGGAGGTGTCCCTGCCCATGGCAGAGGTGGAACTGGATGGGCTTTGAGGTCCTTTTCAACCCAAACCATGATTATATGATAATAGAAGTTTCTCCCTGCTCCCAGGACAAAGGACCATACTATGGGATGAGCTGCCCTTGGCCCCACCAGGCTCCCTCCCCAAGTCCCTGGGAAAAAAGTCTGAAATGTGCAAATCCCATACTGGAAAAACATCCAAATTCAGGGTGTCAAGAACATTGTGAACTGTTGCTTTCAGGACGTCAGGGAAGAGTGCAGCAGAAAGTTGGAGAAACACCACAAAGTCAGGGAAAAGTGTTTCTAATGTGGGCACTCAGGGAATCACAGAATTATAGTCTGGTTTGGGTTGGAAGGAACATCAAAACCCATCCAGTTCCACCCCTTGCCATGGACAGGGACACTTCCCACTGGATCAGGTCACTCAAAGCCCCATGGATGGAGCTTGGAGCTCCTGACCCAGTGGGAGGTGTCCCTGCCCATGGGGTTGGAACTGGCTGGGCTTTGAGATCCCTTCCAACCCAAACCCGTCTATGATTCTATCTGCTGACACCAAGCTGCAGATCCTCAGAACGGCTCCTTGTGCCTGCAGTTTTCAGATAAAACCTGTCATTGCTGAGGAACTTGACCCATCTGGATCCCAGTTCCCAGACCAGGAGGGCTCTTGAACTTCCAGAAGACTCAGCACGGTTGTGCTGCAAATCCCTCACAGAGCCTGTGAATCCTGGTTGGATGTAGCTGGCTGGCTCGGGAAAGAGTGGGATGCAGGTGATCTACCAGCAGCAAGAGTTAACCACCCTCAGGATACTCAGACCTATGGCGTGCTGTCCTTCAGGCCATCAAGACACAGTAAATTTAGCTCTTCAGGCATTTGGGGTCATCAAAACAAGCACTCACAGGACTGGTAAGCAAACCCAGGGAGACCTAATATTTATTTCCACCACTACCAGCTGTGGACACCTGGATACAGTGATGAACACCATCATGCACCTTCTCACCCAGCTTGTGTGAGCCTTGGGGTGGACAGAATGCTTTAAAGGGCTCGGTTTTGAAGATGCTCAGCTCCCATCATCACCCAGAAACATGGAAAAGCTGTTTTGTGCTTCAGTGAGAGTCAAACTTTCGTGCAAGAGAAGCCCAGCGAGGAGAACCATGGCAGCTCCTGCAAGGTGTGACCATCTCCTGACTCCAACCCCAGTAGTCCAGTGGGGACTAAAGAAGACAACATAGAAGACATTTCCCCATGTGGAGTGGAATCTGTATATTGATACGGCTTTCTCCTAGAGAAACTGGCAGCTCAAAGCTTGGACAAGTGTCGTCTTTGCTGGGTGAAAAACTGTCTGGATGGACGAGTCCCGAGAGCTGAGGTGAACGGAGTTCAATCCAGTTGGAGGCCGGTCACAAGTAGTGCCCCCAGGGCTCAGCGCTGGAATCAGTTCTGTTTAATCTCTTTATCCATGATCTGGATGAGAGGATTGAGTGATCCACAGTCACTTTGAAGATGACACCAAGCTGGGTAGGAGTGTTGATCTTCCGGAGGGCAGGGAGGCTCTGCAGAGGGATCTGAATACATGGGCCGAGGACAACCTGATGAAGTTCAAGTGCTGGGTCCTGCACTTGGGACACAACAACCTCATCAATGCTCCAGGCTTGGAGAAGAGCAGCTGGAAAGCTGCTCGACAGAGAAGGACCCAGGATTGTTGGTTGACAGTGGTGATTCTATCATCCTATGAGTCTATGAGTCCATGACACACCTGGAGCCCTGAAATATTGCTTTAATTTATCACAGGGATGTTCATGGCATCGGGAACATCTCAACACTCAGAGTTGGTTGCTTACTTCACTGAATGCCCTATAATAAGGAAGGAAAATAGGATCTGCTATTTGTCCATGATCCCAGTCCCAAATAACTCTTGGCACGGTGGAGGGTCTCATGTGGTCATTAAAGCCAGCGAGATCTCCTCCCTCCTCTTATCACTTCTGTTCGCTGTGTGTGTTTGTTGGGAATGGAATTGGTGCTGTCTTTGTGGGGATGAATCTGGTGTCATCTTTGTGGGGATGGAACTGGTGTCGTCTTTGTGGGGATGAAACTGGTGTCGTCTTTGTGGGGATGGATCTGGTGTCGTCTTTGTGGGGATGAATCTGGTGTCATCTTTGCGTGGATGAAACTGGTGTCATCTTTGCGTGGATGAAACTGGTGTCGTCTTTGCGTGGATGAATCTGGTGTCATCTTTGCGTGGATGAATCTGGTGTCATCTTTGCGTGGATGAAACTGGTGTCATCTTTGCGTGGATGAAACTGGTGTCGTCTTTGTGTGGATGAATCTGGTGTCATCTTTGTGGGGATGGATCTGGTGTCATCTTTGTGTGGATGAATCTGGTGTCGTCTTTGTGGGGATGAAACTGGTGTCGTCTTTGTGGGGATGGATCTGGTGTCATCTTTGTGGGGATGGATCTGGTGTCATCTTTGTGGGGATGAATCTGGTGTCCTCTTTGGATGAAGCTGGTGTCATCTTTGTGTGGATGAAGCTGGTGTCATCTTTGCATGGATTAAACTGGTGTCATCTTTGCATGGAGGAAGCTGGTGCCGTCTTCACCTGGATGAACGCACCTGGAGAATCCACTGTCTGCTGCGTCAGTCACGAAACTTCTGGGCAAACAGTGTTCTGAGCACGGCCCTGCGGATCTGCTTGGTCCTCACGCTGTAAACGAAGGGATTGAGCGTGGTGGGGAGGATCAGGTAGAGATCCGCCAGCAGAACCCGTGCCCGTGTGGACACGCTGCTATCGAACTGCTGCGCCCAGATGGAGACCATCCCCGGGATGTAATAGAGCAGCATCACGCAGACGTGGCACCCGCAGGTGCTGAGGGCCTTCCTGCACCTTTTCTTCCGCAGGATCGTCCGCAGGATCGCCCCGTAGGACGCCGCGATGAAGACCACGTCCATCCCGACGATCAGCGAGGAGCCAGCCACGCTGTACAGCCCGCTGGGCCCGGGGTCGGCGCACGCCAGCTTCGCCACGGCCATGTGCTCGCAGTACGAGTGGGGAACCACGCGGGAGAGGCAGTAGGGGAGGTTCATCACCATCACTATTAAGGGGGCGATGACGAGGAGAGCTCGTAACACAATGGCCAGGGCTATCTGGGCAACGGTTCGGGGGTCCAAGATGATTTGATACCTGAGGGGGTGACAAATGGCAACGTAGCGGTCAACAGCCATGGCCAGGAGCACTCCGGACTCCTCCGAGGTTGTGGAGTGAACGAGGAACATCTGAATGAAACAGGCCACGTAACTGATCTCCGTAGACTTCAGCCAGAAGATGCTCAGCATCTTGGGGATGATGGATGTCACCATCACCACGTCGATGACTGCCATCATGCCCAGGAAGAAGTGCAAGGGGGCGCGCAGGGAGTCGTCCAGCCCGAGGACCAGCAAAACGGCACCATTTCCCACCAAGGCGACGACGTAGCCTGAGCAGAAAAGGATGCCCAGGAAGGGGGAGAAAGCTTCCAGGCTGGGGACCCCCACCAGGATGAAAGAGGGGGAGCTGCTGTTGGGTTGGCTGAAGGGATCCGAGGGGACTGGGAGAATGTTGCTGTTGTGCTTACCAAGAGGAGCATCATTTTGAGCCCTGAGATGTCCAGAAGTGGTTGGTATGAGGTGGGGACCCTGCATCAGGGCAAAAGCCACACCAGGAACCGGTTATTAATGATATGTGAGACAGGAATCCCTCTACAGAATGTGACCTGCTAGGGGGATTGGATCAGGAGTTTGGGTTTGGGCCCCTCACTCCAAGAAAGCCATCGAGGTCCTAGGGTGAGTCCAGAGAAGGGGAAAGGAGCTGGAGAACAAGCATCACGAGAAGCAGTGACGATGCCTGCAGGAAAGGAGGCTGAGGGGAGACCTCATCACTGCCTGCAGCTGCCTGAGAGGAGGTTGTGGAGAGGAGGGTGTTGGTCTCTTCTCCCAAGTGGTGGGTCAAGAGAACATGGCCTCAGTTTTTGCCAGGAGAGGTTCAGAGTGGACATCAGGAAAAATTCTTCATTGAAAGGTTCTCAGGAACTGGCAGAAGGTGCCCAGGGAGGTGGTGGAGTCCCCGTTCCCGCAGGGGTTTAAAAGAGAGGCAGATGAGGAGCTCAGGGATGGTTGACCAGTGGACAGGGATGGTTGGACTCTTGATCTCAAAGGTCTTTTCCAACCAAACGATTCTATGAAATGCTGAAAAAAATGGCACTGTTAGGGCTTGAAAACTTCCATAGGGTGAAGAAGTTAATGATTCTAGTTGTTCCACCAAGGGTAGCTGAGGAGCTCCTGCAGTCTGTTGCTCATGAAGAGCTTATTTCTCTGTTGGGAGCTCACCACCACCCAGATGACACCTTGAAATAAGCTGCAAGAGGAGAGAAAAAGGTCAGCATCCAGCTCCCCTCAGACAGGGCTTTTTCCTGAGCAGCCCCAGCTTCCCTGCCAAGAGCCCAACGTTAGAAGTTCCTCCAAATCTGTAGGGTGAAAATCTATCTCAGGGACATGAAACGTGACCATGGAACTGCCTCTTGCTGCTCTGTCTTCGTTCTGTCGTTCAATCATGAGAGAAGCCTCCAAAACTGGGCACAAGTCAGAGAAAAAGAGGAATTGCTGGTGTTTAAATGTGACAGGAGAAGCCTGAAGGTGATGCCGAAGCTCCAGGGAAAAACCCTCGAGTGACAGGGAGAGTCTGAGTGTGGTGGGCAGGGTCTACACGTGCATTCCGGTATGGAAAGGGGCTCCAGGGGAGCTGGGGAGGGACTCAGTTCAAGGGGAGGGTTATGAACCAGTGGGGTGGAACTGGATGGTCTTTGAGGTCCTTCCCAACCCAAACCATCCCATGAGTCTATGATTTGTGCTCCTGCTTCTGCTGCTTCTGGCAAAGACCAGGAGGTGAGGAGCACACCAGAAACCTCTCTGAATGTTCATCCACCGGTTGATCTTAGCAAACAGAGATCTGAGGTGATCACGCTGGTGATCCCCATGCTGGTGACAACGTGGGTTAAAATCCCCTGGTGTCCAGCCCCGCTACGGGACCATTAGGGTCAAATTTAACGTTAAACATGCCCAGCGTGGCAGTGGTGAGGAACAGGAGCCGGACAAAAATAAAGAAGAAGTTGGGAGTGACACAAGGAAGCAAACGCGGCAGCTGAAGGGTTAAAATGAGAGCAGACTTGGAGGCTCTGAGCCCTCCTGGTGAGCTCTGGGGTGGCAGCAGGAGCTGAGAAGACTGGTCAGGCTGGGAGATCTTCCCTTCTGGACCAAACGGCTGCAAATCAGGATGTCTTAGAGGCTGAAATAGGACCACGGTTACTTTTTAGTTGCTGCACACAATTCATAGAATCATAGATCATAGAATCACCAGGTTGGAAGAGACCCACTGGATCATTGATTCCAACCATTCCCATCAATCACTAACCCATGTCCCTCAGCACCTCGTCCACCCATCCCTTAAATCTCTCCAGGGAAGGGGACTCAACCCCCTCCCTGGGCAGCCTCGGACACTGCCCTGTGACCCTTTCTGGGAAATATTTTCTCCTGATGTCCAGCCTAAATCTCCCCTGGTGGAGCTTGAGGCCATTCCCTCTCGTCCTGTCCCCTGTCCCTTGGGAGAAGAGCCCAGCTCCCTCCTCTCCACAACCTCCTCTCAGGGAGTTGCAGAGAGCAACGAGGTCTCCCCTCAGCCTCCTCTTCTCCAGGATAAACACCCCCAGGTCCCTCAGGCTTGTTCTCCAGCCCCTTCCCGAGCTCCGTTCTCTTCTCTGGACTTGCTCCTGCCCCTCAACATCCTTCTTGTGGGGAGGGACCCAGCACTGACCCCAGGATTCGAGGTTGGGTCTCCCCAGAGGGAGAAGAACCTCCCTGGCCCTGCTGGCCACGCCGTGTCTGCTCCAAGCCAAGATGCCCTTGGCCTCCTTGGCCCCCTGGGCCCCTGCTGGCTCCTGTTCAACCAACACCCCCAGGTCCTTCTCCTCCAGGCAGTTTCCAGCCAGACTCCTCCTAGTCTGGAGCTGCTCAGGGTTGTTGTGCCCCAAGTTCCTGGTCAAACCTCATCCCGTTGGTCTCAGCCCATGGATCCAGCCTGTTCAGATCCCTCTGGAGAACATCAAACCCTTCAGCAGATCCACCCAGCTCGGTGTCATCCCCAAACTTGCTCAGGGTGCCCTCGATGCCTTCATCCAGGTCATTGATAAAGACATTGAACAGGGCTGGACCCAGCACTGAGCCCTGGGGACACCACTTGTCCCTGGCCTCCAGCTGGATTTCACACCATCTCCCACCGCTCTCTGGGCCCTCCAGCCAACCAGTTCCAATGGTCTGACCCTCTGGGACGGGGCCAGCCTTGCTCTTAACGCACCAGATCTCAGGCTCTACCTGAGGGTCCTTCACCAAAGACTCAGGGCATGGATCAGACCTTAAAGGAGCTTCCAGGGCTGAAAGGGGCTCCAGGGAAGCTGGGGAGGGGCTCTTGGTCAGAGAGTGCAGGGATGGGGCAAGGGGAACGGTTTTGAGCTGCAAGAGGGGAGATTGAGATGAGATCTTAGGGAGAAACGTTTTGCTGTGAGGGTGGGGAGGTCCTGGAACAGGTTGCCCAGAGCAGTGGTGGCTGCCCCATCCCTGGAGGGGTTCAAGGCTGGGTTGGATGGGGCTTGGAGCCCCCGATCCAGTGGGAGGTGTCCCTGTCCACAGCTAGGGGTGGAACTGGATGGGCTTTGAGGTCTCTTCCAAACCAAACCATTCCCTGATTCTATAACCTGATGTAGTCAGAGAAGAGCTCGCGTGCGGAACCTGCCGAGTAACCAGCTCCCTACAGGTAGATGTTTGCCGTAGGGTGAGCTGAGTTGCTCTCCAGGACCCTCTGAGCAGAGGGGCTGGATCTCCACTGTCTGCACTCAAGGCTTAGACACCAAACACCCACGCACACAACCTACCTCCAGGCTCTTTGTTGTGTCTGAATCCACAGCCGCGTCCCCAGGTGCCTGCGTCCAAGGGACATTTGCTTCCAGAAGGTCTCTCCTGCAGCCAGAGACAGGTACAACTTTATCAACATTGCAGAACCCTGATCACTGGGTTTTCCTGGCTTGGGAGGTGGAAGAACATCACAGAGATGGTCTTTGCAGCCTAAGCAAAGGCTTCTCGTCCTGCTCTACAGGCACCTGTCTCACCTGCAGGGCTGTCACCTGGAGCTCTGCAGGAGCACAGCTCGGGGTGTCTCCAAGTTGAGCGACTCTGGGGTATTAAACCACCTGGAAATTCCCTGAGGGACAACAGACGGAGGATGCAGAGGTTGGGTAGATGGTCCTGTGAGGAGATGGGAGTTGTCGAGGCTGCTTCAGCCTCTTTCATCATCTCCCTTGTGCCGTGTGGCACCTCCTCGGGCAGCGTCTCCAGAGCCTGCCAGGTGCCACAGAGATCAAGACACAAAATGTAAAGTAAATCTGTCTGAAGTGGAGAAAATCATAGAATCACGGAGTCATTGAGGTTGGAAAAGACCTCTAAGCTGGTGAAGGCCGACCATCAACACAACACCACCCTGTAGACTAAACCATGTCTCAAAGCACCACATTTACACATTTTTTTGAACCCCTCCAGGGATGGAGACTCCACCACAGCCCTGGGCAGCCTCTGCCAGGGCTTGACAACCCTTTGCGTGAAGGAATTGTTCCCAGTATCCAACTTAGACCTCCCCTGGTGCAACCTGAGGCCATTTCATCTCATCCCATCCCTTGATATTTGGGAGAAGCTGCTTTGGTTTTGCTAGAAGGTGGTTTGGAAACTCTAGGTTTCCACTCCTCTCCACTCAGAACCATCACAGCAAACTTTAATGTCTCCCTGAAAGGTGTTTGTGCAGGAATTTCACTCAGGGAGGTGGGATCTCCCAGCAGGTCCTGAGCCTGGGCTGCGTCACAGAGTGCTCCACCTCCTGCCAGGTTCCTCTGGTCCTTCGTGTTGGTGGAGGTGAATCTTTAATCCCACAGCCCAACAGCCTTGGCCGCTGTCAGGCAGGTTCTCTCTGCAGATCCCCGATGGACAACGTCATCGACAATTGAGTGCGGCCCCAGCAAGTTTGCAGATGGCACTAAGCTGGGTGCAAGTGTTGATCTGCTGGAGGGTCAGGAGGCTCCAAATGGATCTGAACAGGCTGGATCCATGGGCTGAGACCAACGGGATGAGGTTTAACGAGGCCAAATGCCGGGTCCTGCCCTTGGGGCACAACAACCCTGAGCAGCTCCAGACTAGGAGAAGTCTGGCTGGAAAGCTGCCTGGAGGAGAAGGACCTGGGGGTGTTGGTTGAACAGGAGCCAGCAGGGCCCAGGGGGCCAAGGAGGCCAAGGGCATCTTGGCTTGGAGCAGACACGGCGTGGCCAGCAGGGCCAGGGAGGTTCTTCTCCCTCTGGTGAGACCCAACCTCGAATCCTGGGGTCAGTTCTGGGTCCTCCCCACAAGAAGGATGTTGAGGCTCTGGAGTGAGTCCAGAGAAGAGCAACGAAGCTGGGGAAGGGGCTGGAGAACAAGCCTGAGGGCCCTGGGGGTGTTTATCCTGGAGAAGAGGAGGCTGAGGGGAGACCTCATTGCTCTCTCCAACTCCCTGAGAGGAGGTTGTGGAGAGGAGGGAGCTGGGCTCTTCTCCCAAGGGACAAGAGGGAACGGCCTCAAGCTCCACCAGGGGAGGTTCAGGATGGACATCAGGAAAAACTTTTTCATGGAAAGGGTCACAGGGCAGTGTCAGAGGCTGCCCAGGGAGGTGGTTGAGTCCCCTTCCCTGGAGGGGTTTAAGGGACGGGTGGACGAGGTGCTGAGGGACATGGGTTAGTGATTGATGGGAATGGTTGGACTCCATGGTCTGATGGGTCCTTTCCAACCTGGTGATTCTATGATTCGATGATCCTGTATTGAAACTGCAGGTTGCTCTTACCCAGGTGTAGGACCTTGCACTTGGCCTTACTGAACCTCATGAGGTTCTCACAGCCCCACTTCTCCAGCCTGTCCAGGTCCTGCTGGACAACATCCCTTCCCTCTGGTGTGACAACCGCATCTCTCATCAGACGCAGAGGATGAATCTTTAATCCCACAGCCCAACAGCCCTGGACTCTGTCAGACAGGTTCCTTCTGCAGGTTCTTGCAGGACAATATCATCCATGCAGACAGGTTCCCTCTGCAGATCCCTGATGGACAATGGCATCCGTGCAGATGGATGCCAATTATTTCTGATCATGATGTCCTATGGTCTGAACATCCCTTTGGTCAGTTGGGATCAGCTGTCCCAGCTCTGTCCCCTCTGAGCTCCTTGTGTAACCAAGGCTGCTCCCTGCTGGGTCATTGGGAGAAGCAGAAAAGCCCTTGAGCTGCGGGAGCTCTGCTCACTGTGACTAGAACATCCCTGCTGGGGTAGGTTGACCTTGGCTGGACATCAGGAGCCCACCAAGCCGTTCTGTCCCTCCCGACCACAACAGGACGGGGCGGGGAGAAAATGGGATGGAAAAAAATAAACCCACTGTCGGGTTGAGATAAAGGCAATTTAATAAAGCAAACAAAATATCAGGGTGTGGGAGCAAAGGAAAAAGCAAGATTGGTTTTCTGCATACGGAGATTTGATTCCTGCATCCAAAGCCATGGGAGCAGCAGGGCCAGGGAGGGGACTCTGCCCCTCTGATCCACTCTGGGGAGACCAAACGTGGATCTGTGCATCCAGTTCTGGAGTCCTCAGCACAGGGAGGACGTGGAGGTGCTGGAGAGAGTCTAGAAGAGGCCGTGGAGACGTGAGGGCTGGGAGAGGTGGGGTTGTTCAGCCTGGAGAGGAGAAGGCTGCCGGGAAACTTTAGAGCAGCTTCCAGTAGGGAAAGGGGCTCCAGGGAGGCTGGGGAGGGGTTCGTGACCAGGGAGGGCAGGGATGGGACCAGGGGAAAGGTTTGGAGCTGCAAGAGGGGAGATGGAGATGAGATCTTAGTGAGAAATGTTCTCCTGGGAGGGTGGGGAGGCCCTGGAACAGGTTGCCCAGAGCAGGGGTGGCTGCCCCATCCCTGGAGGGGTTCAAGGCCAGGTTGGATGGGGCTTGGAGCCCCTGATCCAGTGGGAAGTGTCCCTGCTCACAGGGGTGGAACTGGGTGGGCTTTGAGGTCCCTTCCAACCCAACCCATTCCATGATTCCGTGCACGTCTCCACTGCGCGTAAGTGGATTCACTAAGGGAGCAGCTCTTGTCCGTGGTTGATACACCCTTGGTCCCTGTGCCAGAACAAGGACAGTCAGAGACTGCAATCGTGTTTATGGTGGGAGACCTGAGGGAGCTCTTCCACCTCAGAGGTGCTGGGCCAACCTCACTTCCCTGCGACAGGGACAGGCAGGAAAACCAGCTGAAACCCTTGGTGAGGACTTTATTTCAGTGTCCACCAATGTCTCCTGGCGCCTCTGAATGCACCCCGAGAGCCACATCAAGGTCCATCAGAGGCTTCGGCCATTCTAGGGAAGGGACTTTGTCCTCACAAATCCCAGCCCTGGACCCTGACGGCCGGGCCAAGTCCCTTCTGCCGTGGGTCTCCTCCGGTAGAACACCCTACGTGCCGCGTCCCGAATCTGCTTCGTCCTGATGCTGTAGATCAGGGGGTTGAATGCTGGTGGGATGAGGAGGTAGAGATCGGCCAACAGGACCGGGACGTGGGGCGGGAGCTCCAGGTGGTACCTCTGTATGTACATGGAGAGCAGCCCCGGGATGTAGAAGAGGGACATGATGCAGAAGTGCGAGCTGCAGGTGCTGAAGGCTTTCTTGCGGGCTTGTGAGGAGGAGAGGCCGAGCACAGCCCGGAGGATGAGCCCGTAGGAGAGGGCGATGAGCAGCGAGTCCGAGGTCGCCACATAGGTGGACACGGCGAGGCTGTAGGTGTTGCTGAAGGCCGCGTCCCCGCAGGACAGCTTGAGCACGGCCATGTGCTCGCAGTACGAGTGGGTCACCACGGCCGGGCTGCCGAGAGGCAGGCGGCGGATCTGGAAGGTGAGGGGGCTCATGAACACCACGGCCCTGAGCACGGCGGCCAAGCCGAGGGCGGCCACCACAGGGCCGGTCAGGATGGACAAGTACCGCAGCGGGTCGCAAACGGCCACGTAGCGGTCCAGGGCCATCGCCACCAGCATCCCCGACTCCATCGCGGAGGAGGCATGGACAACGTACATCTGGGTAAGGCAAGCATCCAGGCTGATGGCAGTGGAGTGGAACCAGAAGATGTCCAGCATTTTGGGGGTGATGGAGGTGGACATCACCAGGTCAGTGACAGCCAGCACGGAGAGGAAGAAGAACATGGGCAGACGCAGGGTAGGGTCGGCCTTTATCACGCAGAGAAGGGTGCTGTTCCCAGCCAGAGTGACCAGGTACAAGATGCAGAAGGGGATGGAGATCCAGGGGTGCAGATGCTGCAGCCCTGGGATGCCCGTCAGGTGCAGCTCGGACAGCGAGGTGTTGGTGGGACAAAAACGAGGGGGCATGGTGGTCACTGCAGGGGCTTGAGTGAGGAGAGCCCTGGTGCACAAGGACAGCCTCTCCCTGGGTCGCACTGAAGGTCCAGCCAACCTCAGACCCTACATTGCTAAGGAGCATGGTTTAGTGTTTGATAGGAACGGTTGGACTCGATGATCCGGTGGGTCTCTTCCAACCTGGTCATTCTATGATTCTGTGATTCTATGATCCAGCATCCAGAGCAGAGCCTTAGGGAAGAACAGGAGAAAGGGAACACAGCGTGATACTTCCCACCTTCCAACAACTCTGAGCTGCTGGCTGGACATGAGCCTGCAGAGGTCCAGGTGGCCAAGGGGTCAAACAGCATCCTGGCTTGGATCAGCCATGGGGTGGCCAGCAGGAGCAGGGAGGGGATCATCCCCTGCACTCGGCACTGGGGAGGCTGCACCTCAAATCCTGGGTTCATTTCTGAGCCCCTCACTCCAAGAAAGGCCTTGAGGGGCTGGTGTGTGTCTGGAGAAGGGAACGGATCTGGGGAGGGGTCTGGAGCGCAGGGGCTGTGGGAGCAGCTGAGGGCTCTGAGTGTGTTTATCCTGGAGAAGAGGAGGCTGAGGGGAGACCTCGTTGCTCTCTGCAGCTCCCGAAAAGGAGGTTGTGGTGCGGTGGGTGCTGTCCTCTTCTGCCAAGGAATAAGGAATGGGACGAGAGGAAACGGCCTCGAGTTGCTGCAGGGGAGGTTTAGGTTGTATATTGGGAGAAATTCCTTCACAGGAGGGTGGTGGAGCCCTGGCAGAGGCTGCCGAGGGCGGTGGTGAAATCCCTGTCCCAGGAGGGGTTTAAAACCTGTGTGGATGTGGCACTTGGGGACAGGGTTCCGTTGGCACAATGGGGTTGGGCTGATGCTTGGACTGGGTGAGCTGGGAGGGCTTTTCCAACCTGAGTGATTCCATGGTTCTCTGACTCCTGGAACTGGATGTGGGCTTTTTTCCATTTCAATGAACCTCACCCCAGAAGCCGTCTAGCCTTCTCAGGCAAAATCTTAGCACCCACACCATTATTTAGAAAGAAGTTGCACAAACCAACACTACCTTTTCGGAAAGAGCCTCTTCCCCTCGTGACGAGCCTGGCGTTTGCTGCTGTCCTCTGGGGAGCCGTAGTTCACATATCAAAACAGGCAGAGAAGAGTTATTCAAATTATGGAATCACAGAATGGTTTAGATTGTGAGGGACCTCAAAGTCCATCCAGTGCCACCCCGGCCACGGACAGGGACACCTCCCACTGGATCAGGGGCTCCAAGCCCCATCCAACCTGGCCTTGAACCCCTCCAGGGATGGGGCAGCCACCACTGCTCTGGGCAACCTGGGCCAGGGCCTCCCCACCCTCACAGAAAAACATTTCTTCCTAAGTTCTCATGTCTTTCTCCCCTGTTTCAGCTCAAAACTATTTCCCTTGTCCCATCCCTGCCCTCTCTGATCAAGAGCCCCTCCCCAGCTTCCCTGTAGCCCCTTTCTTCACTGGAAGCTGCTCTAAGGTCTCCATGGAGCCTTCTCTTCTCCAGACTGAACAACCCCAACTCTCCAGCCTGTCCTACAGGAGGTTCTCCAGCCCTCACATCATCTCTGTGGCCTCCTCTGGCCTCGCTCCAACAGCTCCAAGTCCTCCCTGTGCTGAGGGATCCAGAGCTGGACACAGAACTCCAGGTTTGGTCTCCCCAGAGCAGACCAGAGGGGCAGAATCCCCTCCCTCCCTGCTGCTCCCACGGCTTTGGATGCAGCCCAGGACACAGGAGGTTTCTGAGCTGCATCAGATCTCAAGGTGTTTTTTTTTTTGTAGATGATGCTGTGAAGATGCACGGGGTTGGACTTGGTCACAGATCTTTCCCAGGCTGTTTTCTTGGGGTTTTTTTTTCCTTTTTTTTTGGAATCTTTTTAAATCTTCTAAAGTATTTTTAATCTTGTTTTCATTTTCCTTTTTAATAGATACATTTTTAAGTTTATAAAAAGGAAAGCCTGCAGCAGCCCATCCTCTCTTGCTGCTTCTATCTGAAAGTCCACGCTCCGATGGGTGACCGACCTGTCCTGCTGCTCACCTCACTCACCCAGCCTGGTGGGAAGGAGGGAGGTCAGCCCGGCTCCCACCAGCTCCATCTCCTGCTCCTCTGACCCAGCAGCCTTGAGCAGAGGGAGCATTTATGAACTTGCTGAGAGGAATCCCCGATGAGCCTGTCTCCTGGCTCAAGAGTCCCCACACAGGCATGTGCACAGCTGACTCGCTCGTGTCCTAGGTGGCCTCCTAATTAAGTTGCCTCTAATTGAGAAGGTGTTGTTGCTGGTCCCCTGTAGTGCTGACAACCCTTCCAGTGGACTCATCCTCATCCTTTGACCCCACAGCCTTCCAGACACAGGTTCCTGCCTTGGCATTGTCAGCTCCCTCTTTTAGGGATGCTGAACCCTTCCAGGATGCTGGATCTTTCCAGGATGCTGAACCCTTCAAGGATGCTGGATCTTTCCAGGATGCTGAACCCTTCCAGGATGCTGAACTCTTCCAGGATGCTGAACTCTTCCAGGATGCTGAACCCTTCCAGGATGCTGAACCTTTCCAGGATGCTGGATCTTTCCAGGATTCTGAACCTTTCCAGGATGCTGAACCCTTCCAGGATGCTGAACCTTTCCAGGATGCTGGATCTTTCCAGGAGGCTGAACCCTTCCAGGATGCTGAGCCCTTCTAGGATGCTGAACCCTTCCAGGATGCTGAACCTTTCCAGGATGCTGAACCCTTCCAGGATGCTGGATCTTTCCAGGATGCTGAACCCTTCCAGGATGCTGACTATTTCCAGATACGAATGAGATCTGGGTCTCCTTCCATGGTCCGTGTGACCATGAGATGGAGCTCCTGGCTGCCTCCATCTCATCAGAGGCTGCAAGTCAGGAAAGGGAGGTCCTGCCACACGTTTCTGCTTTACATCCTCAAGGACAACATTAGAAAGAGACCGAAATCATCTGGCAGGCCAGTTCTGGCCACCTTGACCTAATTGAGACTGATTTTGTCTAGGTTTCCTTCTCCTGCAAAGCCAGGGTTTGCAGTTGGAGCCCACCTGGGTGGGTTTCTGCAGGGAAAGGGGAGGGTGGGTGATACTGGGAGGATACTGGAGGACAAGATGGGCTCCTCGCTCAGTCCTCCCCACCTCGGTGGGATGGTGGGGGGAATCAGAAGAGTGAAAATGATAAAACTCGTGGGTTGAGATAAGAACAGTTAACGAATTGAAATCAAATAAAATGATAGCAGCAATAATAAATTGTACTGAAGAGGGAAATAAAACCCAAGGAAGGCGAGTGATGCAAACGAGAATCAATTGAGGGTCAGCTCACCAGGACCCTGATCATCCCCACACCTCTGCAGGTGTAAATCGTGTCCTCTCTTAATCTGGTGTCCCCCAGCTGATTCCCACCTCGGGAAACTGCAGCAGAGGGGAATTTGCAGTATCAATGTCTGCTGCCCAGAGCGTTTTTGCTGTGGGATCTGATGCTGATGGAAGCAGCGCATGGACCCCGTGTGTCCCCTGCTCTGTCAGCTGTGGGGCTGTCCCTGCTGGAATCCAAATCCAAGTCAGCTGCTGGAGCGCCTCTCAGAGTGGGTTCCCCACCTACAGGGTCCTGGTCTCCTGCATCAGGATGGAAAGGAGGCTGGAGTGTGGTGGATGCTGGGCTCTTCTCCCAAGGAACAAGGAATGGGATGAGAAGAAACAGCCTCAAGTTGCACCAGATTGAATACTGGGAGGAATTCCTTCATGGAAAGAGTGGTGAAGCCCTGGCAGCTGCTGGCCAGGGCAGTGGTGGAGTCCTCATCCTTGGAGGGGTTCAAAAGCTGCATGGATGTGGTGCTTAGGGTCAGAGTTCAGCTGGCACCGTGGGGCTGGGATGACGGTTGGGCTGGATGAGCTTGGAGGGCTTTTCCAGCCTTAATGATTCCATGACTCCATAATTCTATGGAAACCAGCGTTGTGACCAAAACCATCCTGATGGTGCAGCACTGGCCCCTTCCAGCGCCGATCGCTCCTTGCCCTCCAGCCCTTGCCAGAAGGCAGAAGTGCTGTGAATTGTCCTTTTTTTCCTGGGAAAACAGAGGCACGGAAGGGTTAAACTGTCCAGCCGGCAGTGTGGGATTAGATCAAGCTTCTCAGGCTCTTGTACCCCCTGTTTCCCCCCACATTCCAAAGGACCAGACTTCATCTCCTAGGCTTCCGAGCCGTTTGACCTCCTTGACCCCTAAATAGTTTCCTCTCTCCTCCAAACCGCTCCGAGCCCTCCGTGGGACACAAACCAGCGGGCGCTGTGGTTGGTTTCTGGCCGCTGCTGTTTACAAGGTAAAGTCAAGGGCTGCAAAGCCAATATTGATCCAACGCCACCCAGGCACGGTTGTTTGTGATGGTTTATTGCGAGGAAGGCTCTGCTTGCAGAGCAGTCGTTGACCTCGGCTGTAAATTCAGGATTGCGGCCGCGGCTGCCACCAGCCCGTCCTGCAGGAAACGTGCCTCGTGCCAGGGTTACTTCTCTGGGAAGGGCAAACACATCGAGAAGGCTGCAGGGAGACCCTAGTGTAGCTTCCAGTATGGAAAGGGGCTCCAGGGAATCCGACCACGAGGCTGGGAGCGGGCGTGGGGCTCTGGGCTGCTTTGAATCATAGAATCATAGAATTACCAGGTTGGAAAAGACCCATCGGGTCATCGAGTCCAACCATTCCTATCAAACACTAAACCATGCCTCTCAAATTTTGTGGGCATCACTCATGCCGACCACCTCTCCACCCCTCGGAACCTGCCAACACGAGCTGGTTTGGCGTCTCTTCCTCCCATCCCATTCACTGAAACAGTCCAGCAGCATTGAGAGGTCTTTGGAGAGGACCTGGGGTGCATCAGCTCATTTCCTCAGCACACAACGAGAGAAGAAACGCAACCTGAGGAGCTCAAACAAGAATGTTATTTACCTCCAGCTCCCCATCAGCACAGTGACGTCAAAGCTGGCTGCTCTGAAAATGTTCCAGCCCTACACAGGCTAAGGTCAGGCTGAGCTTCGCTGTTGCTGCAGGCAGCGATGAGCTGAAATCCTCCCGTTTTCAGCAGATATTTACAATCCTCCCAGCCCTCCCCACCTGCACCCCGCGCGCCTCCCCGCAAACATCTCGAGATGAGATTTGCAAATATGGTTCTGATCTGTGCTGGGTGGATAACGAGTTGATTTGCTCCTAATTCAGGAAATGAAGCTCTTCATCAGATCTGTGCTAGAAATTCCTGCTGCTGCCACGCAGCATTTATTCATCCCTTCCTCCCCAAAATGACTTTCTAAGTTCGAGGCAGTGAATAAATGCAAGAAAAGAAAGAGACAGTGAAAAAATTGGTGTTAGAGGACAGTGTTTCATCCCACCTGTCTGTCCCAGTGCCTTTCTGGGATGCACAGCAGGAAAAGGAGCTGGTCCCAGTTAAATGTTGACTCCTGAGGGGCTTTGACTGTGTCCACAAAGCCCTCAACCTGCCAAGCTCGTGCAGTCCTTTCCCGCAGTGCTGCACGAAGTGTGTTTGCTCTACAATTTGCAGTCATAAATTCTTGTTATTTGTGTTTTGACGGTGACTGAGGGGCTGCCAGGGGCCGAGGCTGTGAGCTGCGCAAAGAGGAGGAGGAGGAGCACGTTCCCCGTCCCCAGAGCTGAGTCAGGACAAGCCAAGAGCTGGGTGCGGCGAGATGGGTGGTTCTATCGTCAGAAAATTTAATGGAAATCAGGATCCTCTGCATCTGATGAGTGGTTGTCACACCAGAGGGAAGGGATGTTGTCCAGCAGGACCTGGACAGGCTGGGGAAGTGGGGATGTGAGAACCTCATGAGGTTCAACGAGGCCAAGTGCAAGGTCCTGCGCCTGGGTAAGAGCAACCTGCAGTTTCAATACAGGATCATCGAATCATAGATTCATAGAATCATAGAATCACCAGGTTGGAAGGGACCCACTGGATCATCGAGTCCAACCATTCCTATCAAACACTAAACCATGTCCCTCAGCACCTCATCCACCCGTCCCTTAAACCCCTCCAGGGAAGGGGACTCAACCCCCTCCATGGGCAGCCTCTACCAGAGCCCAGTGACCCTTTCTGTGAAAAATTTCTCTCTGGTGTCTAGTTGGAGCTCCAGTGGAGCTTGAGGCCATTCCCTCTCATCCTGTCCCCTGTCCCTTGGGAGAAGAGCCCAGCTCCCTCCTCTCCACAACCTCCTCTCAGGGAGTTGCAGAGAGCAATGAGGTCTCCCCTCAGCCTCCTCTTCTCCAGGATAAACACCCCCAGGTCCCTCAGGCTTGTTCTCCAGCCCCTTCCCCAGCTCCGTTGCTCTTCTCTGGACTCGCTCCAGAGCCTCAACATCCTTCTTGTGGGGAGGACCCAGCACTGACCCCAGGATTCGAGGTTTGGTCTCACCAGAGGGAGAAGAACCTCCCTGTCCCTGCTGGCCACGCCGTGTCTGCTCCAAGCCAAGATGCCCTTGGCCTCCTTGGCCCCCTGGGCCCCTGCTGGATCGTGTTCAGTCGGCAACATGACTGAGAGCAGCCTCTGGAGTCCTCAGCATAGAGAGGACGTGGAGCTGTTGGAGCAAGTGCAGAGGAGGCCAAGGAGATGACACAAGGGCCAGAGAAGGAGCACAGGCTGGGAGAGTTGGGGTTGTTCAGTCTGGAGAAGAGAAGGCTCCAGGTAGACCTTATAGTGGCCTTCCAGTACCTGAAGGGGGGCAACCAGAAGGCTGGGAAGGGGCTTTTTATCAGGGCATGGAGTGACAGGATGAGGGGTTAGCTATAAATTGGAGAGGGGAAGATTTAGACTTGACATCAAGAAGACATTCTTCACAATGAAGGTGGGGAGGCCCTGGCCCAGGGTTCCCAGAGCAGGGGTGGCTGCCCCATCCCTGGAGGGGCTCAAGGCCAGGTTGGATGGGGCTTGGAGCCCCTGATCCATGGAAGGCATCCCTGCCCATGTGTCCAGGGTGGGTGGAACTGGCTGATCTTTAAGATCTCCTCCAACCAAACCCATTCTATCATTCTACGATTCTATGATCACTTTGGTGCTCACCCCGCAGATGATGAGGTTGAAGACGGTGACCACCAGGATGCAGGCGTTCCCCATGACTGTATGGACCGATGAAGCCAGGTCCTTCCCTAAACTGTGCACCACAGGTGTGCAGCCCAGTCAGGGGGACGTAGAAGCCCAGAACCACACAGATATGGGGCAACGCAGGTGCTGAACGTCTTGACCCTCTTCTTTCAGGACGCCAGCTTGAAGGTATCCTTGATAATCGAGATGTAGGACAGGCAGATGAGGATGGTGTCCAGCCCCTTGACCAGCAGGATGGTGTTGGTGCTGGTTGGATTCATCATGTCCTGATGCAGAAAGAAGGAGTGAAACAGCACCCAGGAGCTGTGGAAGGGTAAGGGCAGAGAAAGACCTGGTCTGTCTCTTCTCTGGAGGTCGTCTTCTTGCAGCCTCAGACCCTTAAGTGTGTTTATTTTATGCTGAAATGACACTACCAGCATGAGACCCGCACTGTGGTACCACCAGGATGGGGCTTTCCCTGTGTGAAACGCAGGTACGTGCTCTCCAAAGCCGGTGGGAACCTCTGGATATCGTCCTGTTCAACCTGCCAGCTCAACAGGGTCACCCAGGGCTGTGTCCACCTCGGGTTTGTCTGTCTCCAAGGGTGGAGACTCTACAGCCTCTCTGGGCAACCTGTGCCAGTGTTTGATTAACCTCATCATAAAAAGTATACGTTTATTTATTATGTCTAGATGGAATTTCCTGGTTTTTCTAGTTTGTACCCGTTGTCTCTTGTCCTTTCACTGAGGAGAATGAGGCTTTGTCTTCTTTACTCCATCCCATCAGGTGTTTGGGACAGGCTGGGAGAGCTGAGGTTGTTCAGCTTGGAGAAAAGGCTGTGGGGAGAACTTGGAGCAGCTTCCAGTAGGGAAAGGGGCTCCAGGAAAGCTGGGGAGGGGCTCTGGATCAGGGAGTGCGGGGATGGAACAAGGGGAACGATTTTGAGCTGCAAGAGGGGAGATTGAGATGAGATCTTAGGGAGAAATATTTGCTATGAGGGTGGTGAGGTCCTGGTCCAGGTTGCCCAGAGAAGTGGTGGGGATGGGGCTCAGGTAGCATGTTGGGGTTGGGCTGATGGTAGGATTGGTTGAGCCTGCGGGGCTTTTCCAACCTCAGTGATTCCATGATTCAATGACCTGTGGGGTGTCTAAACAAGATGTACCTACAGACCCAAACCCACAGGTATAAACTGCGCCTATGGATGAACGAGGGAGCTGCATGGGGTGGAAGGCACCAGGACTGGATTCTCTTCACTTTCAAGAGTGCAGAAGTTTCACAGAGCTGGGCAAAACTGGGGAATTTTTTGAAAACACTTTTTTAAATCATTATTTCTTACCACCAGTGCCTGGACTTGCCTTCGCTCCTGCTTTGCATTTTGCTGTTTCCTCAGAGAAGAAAGGAAAACCTCCTTGTGCACCATCCCTTGGTGCTCACGGACCCTGAGGAGCAAAGCAATTAGCTGTGGCTGCCTCAGTGGGACCCGTGAGGTTTGGTTTGGGTTAAAGGCAGCTTCCCAGCCCTTTGCCCAGCGCCTGCTGCAGCAGCATGAGCTGCTCCTGCTCCTGAGCCCCATTCCTCCACCAAGACCTGGGGTAAGTATGGGGAGGCAGCCTGAGGAGGACAGAGCTGGGATGCTCCTCCTCTGTGAGGACAATGGGTTTGAGGGCTTGCATCACACCAGGGATTTACAGATGTCTCTGGGCAGAAACAACAAACAAGCCCAGAGGAAAAGTGTGAGGAGCAAATTGCTTTACTAAATATTGATCTCATAGAACCGTAGAATCACAACATTTTGGAAGAGACCCTCAAGGATCATCGAGTCCAACTCATGCTTCTGCACAGCACAGCCCCAGAGCTCATCAGTTTGGGTTGGATACTGAGAGAAATTCCTTGATGGACTGAGTGGTGAAGCCCTGGCAGAGGCTGCCCAGGGCAGTGGTGGAATCTCCGTTCCTGGAGGGGTTCAAAAACTTCATGGCCGTGGCACTTGGGGACAGGGTTCAGTCAGCACAGTGGAGTTGGGCTGATGCCTGGACTAGATGAGCTGGGAGGGCTTTTCCAACCTTAATGATTCCGTAATTTGTATGAATAGGACACATACATTTATTTCTACTTCGCCTTTGCTCCCCAGAGGATGGTCTTCAGCTCCTTGGCTTTAGGTTCTTTACACACTTGGTTGCCTCTCACTGTCCCAGTTCTCCCAGTGCTCATTTCAGTTCCAGAGAGCATTTTTCCCTCGTTTCAGCCCACTCTGAGTGGAACCACCCGTGTGGCTCTTCCCACTGATTTGGGAAGCGGGAGCTTGGTGGCTTCTGAGGTGCGGGAGGAGAGGAGCCCCATGGTGAGCTGGGCTGCTCTCCCACCACCGTCCTTCAGCTCTGACCCTTCGGACATGTGGAATTTGATTTATTTCTTTTTTTTCCTGGTAGCAGGTGAGCTCTCAGAGACAAATCTTGAGCAGTTTGTGCTGGTTACGTGCCTTCAGCAGGGTGAGGGAGGGGATTCTGCCGCTCTGCTCCACTCTGAGGAGACTCCACCTGGAGTCTGTGTCCAGTTCTGGAGTTTTCAGCCCAGGAAGGACATGGAGCTTTTGGAGCGAGTCCAGAGGAGGCCACAGAGATGATGCGAGGGCTGGGGCACCTCTGTTGTGAGGACATGCTGAGAGAGTTGGGGTTGTTCAGCCTGGACAAGAGAGAGCTGGGAGGCGACCTCAGAGCAGCTTCCAGTATGGAAAGAAGCTCCAGGGAAAGGTGGGAAAGGGCTGTTGGTCAGAGAGTGCAGGGACAGGACTAGGGGAGCATGTTTTAAGCTGAAAGAAGGGAGATTGAGGTGAGATCTTAGGGAGAAATGTTTTGCTACAAGAGTGGGGACACCCTGGATGGGGCTTGGAGCCCCTGATCCAGTGGGAGGTGTCCCTGTCCGTGTCAGGGGTTGGAACTGGGTGGGCTCTGAGATCATTTCCAACTCAATCCATTCCATGATTCTATGGATCGAGCCACGGCAGGAGCTGTAGGTGAACCACTGTGACCACCCTCTCTTCATCCAGCACTTCTGAACTGCTCTGAATTTAACTGCGTTTGCAGAGGAGCCGGTTTGGAATGTTTCTCTGGAAGTTCTCCCCCTCCCAGTCCAACCTCCCGTTGCTGAGTGCCTGTGCAGCCGGGGCAGTGAAGCTTCCCAGGAGAGCAAAAGGCTTCCAGAGAGCTCAACCAGAGACCTCATGTTTGCAGCTGAGGTTTCTAATGGCCTCGGGCAGACAAAATACTGCTCCAGGCTCTTGGTCTCATTTGAGCCTCTGAATTCCTTCTTTCCATTTCCTTTTTGGCAGACATCAAGCACAAATCCATTTTCCTTCTGTCAGGGTTCGTTTGGTTAATTGACCTGCGTGTTCAGCTGATAAAGCTCCCTAAAACCTTATTCATTTTGCTGTATTTAAACAAAAAGGGAAGAAATCGATACGGAGTCTCCTATAATGGGGCTACTTCTCATCTCAGAGTGAGATGTTATCTGTCGTGGTCTGACCACGTTTGGTTCAGCACAAACATTGACCTTTCTCTGTCTCCATCTCTCTCTCTCCATCCCCCTCTCCCTCTCCTGTCCAGTTGTTTCAGCTTTGCAGGGACCATCATGGCCAAGGCTTCTGTGGGGAGCAGCCAGACCCGTTCCCAGGGCTGCTCTCATAGGATGCTTTGGGTTGGAAGGGACCTCTACAGGTTCTCTAGCCCAGCCCAAGTCATCCTGTCCAACCTGGGTCATCCAGTCCAACCCATCTCCAGGTCTCCATCCCACCTCTCCTCCTCCTCCCCCAGCCAGGACCACACCAGCCCCAGGGTCCTGTCCTGCTGAGAATCTTTCAGGCACCTCCTGAAGGGCTCAGCACCCAATCTCCTGGATCTCTGGGTATTTAAATATCAGAGACTACTGTGAGGGGAGACCAAATGGTGCAGACTGTGCTTCTGTCATTATCTGCTGCTGTGCGGAGCCCGTGCAGTCACAGAATCACTGAACCAGTAGGTTGGAAAAGACCCCCAGGATCTTCGAGTCACTCTGGGATGGTTCACTGAGGCTTGGTTGCTGTAGTGGGTATCATAGAATCACAGAATCATGGAATGGTTTTGGCTGGAAGGGACCTCAAAGCCCATCCAGTTCCACCCCTGCCATGGGCAGGGACACCTCCCATGGGATCAGGGGCTCCAAGCCCCATCCAGCCTGGCCTTGAACCCCTCCAGGGATGGGGCAGCCACCCCTGCTCTGGGGAACCTGGGCCAGGGCCTCCCCACCCTCACAGGAGAACATTTCTCCCTAAGATCTCACCTCAATCTCCCCTCTTGCAGCTCCAAACAATTCCCCTTGTCCTATCCCTGCACTCCCTGATCAAGAGCCCCCCAAGATTTCCATACTGGAAGCTGCTCTAAGGTCACATTTGAACCTTCACTTGTCCAGGCTGAACAACCTCAAGTCTCTCAGCCTGTCCTCAGATTCTCCAGCCCTTGCATCATCTCCATGTCCTCCTCTGGACTCACTCCAACAGCTCCATGTCCTCCCTGTGCTGAGGATTCCAGAGCTGGATGCAGGGCTCCAGCTGGGGTCTCACTAGAGCGGAGCAGAGGGATAGAATCCCCTCCCTCATCCTGTTGGT
This sequence comes from Phaenicophaeus curvirostris, assembly GCF_032191515.1. Lineage (NCBI taxonomy): Eukaryota > Metazoa > Chordata > Aves > Cuculiformes > Cuculidae > Phaenicophaeus > Phaenicophaeus curvirostris. Next base: position 600,312 of record NW_027206681.1, read on the forward strand.
CCCACAGCTTTGGGACCACAGCCTAGGACGTGGTTTGCTTTCTGGGCACATGCATGAAGGCAGCTGCACGGGGGTTTCTTGACTTTCAGATTCCTCCTCTCCCAACACCGTTGCAGCCGGGGTGCACGGGAGGTGCTCATTCCACGGCTCTTACTCCAAGACCCCTTTATTTCCAGACCCTCAGACCATCAATGTGCATCGAAGATGTCATCTTGCAATGGGACGAGGACCTTCATCCTCACTGGCTTTCCTGGTCTGCTGACGAGCAGCTACTGGGTGGCGTTGCCTCTCTGCTGCCTTTACCTCCTGATGCTCCTGGGGAACGGCACCTTGCTCTGGGTGATAAGGACAGACCGCAGCCTCCACACCCCGATGTATTATTTGCTCTCCATGCTGGCCGTGGCCGACCTGGGCTTGTCCCTCTCCACTCTGCCCACCGTGCTGGCCGTTTTCTGGTTGGGTTCCTCCTCCCTGTGTGTCGAGGCGTGCGTTGTCCAGATGTACTTCATCCACTCCTTCTCTGCCATCGAGTCGGGGGTCCTGGTGGCCATGGCTTTGGACCGCTTCGTCGCTATCTGCTACCCTCTGCACTACGCCTCTGTCCTGACGAGCGCCCTGATAACGAAGGCAGGATGGGCCGTCTTCACGCGGGGCACCTGTGTGGTGCTCCCCGTCGCCGTCCTCGTCAAGAAGATGCCTTTCTGCGGGTCCTGCGTCCTGTCTCATCCCTTCTGCCTGCACCAGGACGTGCTGAGGCTGGTTTGTGGGGACACCACGTTCAACAGCTTGTACGGGCTGACCGCGGTGATACTCACCAAGGGCCTGGACTCCCTGACCATCCTCCTGTCCTATGTGATGATCGTTAGGGCCATCTTGAACATCACCTCCCAGGAGGCACGAGTCAAAGCCTTCAGCACGTGCATCTCCCACCTCTGTGCTGTCCTGATCTTCTACGTCCCACTCATTGGTTTGTCTGTTACCCACAGGTTCGGGAAGCACCTTCCACCGGTCACTCACGTGCTCCTGGCTGACACCTACCTCCTAGTGCCACCCGTCCTCAACCCTCTCGTGTACAGCTGGAAAACCAGGCAGGTCCGCAGTCGGATCCTCACCCGGCGCTGCCGGAGAGGGACGCGGCAGCAGGGCTAGTCCCAAAGCCTTCTCCTCCTTCCTTTCCCATCCAAGTCGGTTGCTCATGGGCAAGAACTTCTCCTGAAGTCACCCGTGCCAGAAGAAACCTGTCATCTCGTCTGCGACACAGCTCTTCTGCTCTCCATGGAGGGAAGCCTCAGGACAATCCACATTATCCCACCTCCCATTTCGGGATGCCGCACGTCTCAGAGAGCCTGGGAGGGGGCAGAGCTGGTGTGATGGGGCTGTCCTCCCCGAAGGTCTGGAGAGAGATGGAGCCAAGCGCTGGCTTTCGTCAAGGGATTTGCTGCAAACACCGGTTCTGGTCTCTGGAGAAACTCAAAGTGTTGCCGGACTTGTGTTTTTCATGACAACATCCATATATCCGTTGACTAGATAGAACTCTGTTCCCAGGGCTGTGAGATCGGAAGGGACTCAGCTTTCATTGCACAAACAACGTGACTCTTTACAATACGGAGGACAGACAGGAACTGACGGACTACGGACACAGAATGAGAAAACTGGGTCTGGTCTCATTTTAGAACCTGCCACGGGAATGGGTGTTTTTTACTGTTTCACTCCCCAGGATAAGAAAGAAACGGATCTGTGGGAGCGGGTCCAGAAGAGGCCATGGAGATGGTATGAGGGTTGGAGCACCTCTGCTATGAGGACATGGTTAGGAGAGTTCAGATTGTCCAGCCTGGACAAGAGAAGCTGTGGGGAGCCATTTGCTCTCTCCAACTCCCTGAAAGGAGGTTGTGGAGAGGAGGGAGCTGGGCTCTTCTCCCAAGTGACAGGGGACAGGACAAGAGGGAATGGCCTCAAGCTCCACCAGGGGAGATTTAGGCTGGACATTAGGAAAAAATTCTTCACAGAAAGGGTCACTGGGCACTGGCAGAGGCTGCCCAGGGAGGGGGTTGAGTCACCTTCCCTGGAGGGGTTTAAGGGATGGGTGGACGAGGTGCTGAGGGACATGGGTTAGTGATTGATGGGAATGGTTGGACTCGACGATCCGGTGGGTCTCTTCCAACCTGGTTATTCTATGATTCCACGATTCTGTGTTTCTCCATTACCTGCTCTTAAAATGAGGGCAGGCATGGAGGCATTGGGTGCCGCAGGCATGGAGGCATTGGGTGCCGCAGGCATGGAGGCATTGGGTGCCGCAGGCATTCAAAGCGACCCAAGCGCATCCTGTGACAGGAGGTGCCTTTTGTGTTTTCCTAGAATTGCATTACAGAATGGTTTGGCTTGGAAGGGACCTCAAAGCCCAGCCAGTTCTACTCTGTGCCATGGGCAGGGACACCTCTCACTGGATCAGGAGTCTCCGAGCTCCATCCAACTTGACCTTCAACACCCCCAGGGATGGGGCAGACACCCCTGCTCTGGGCAAGCTGGACCAGAGCGTCCCCACTCTTGTAGCAAAACATTTCTCCCTAAGATCTCATCTCAACCTCCCCTCTTGATGCTCAAAACCATTCCCCTTGTCCCATCCCTGCACTCCCTGATTCAGAGCCCTTCCCCAGCTTTCCTGGAGCCCCTTTCCCTACTGGAAGCTGCTCTAAGGTCTCCCTGGAGCCTTCTCTTCTCCAGGCTGAACAACCCCGGCTTTCTCAGCTTGTCCTTGTACAGGAGATGCTCCAGCCCTCAAATCAGCCCTCGTTTAATCATCAGGGTGGTGTTGGGCTGACAGTTGGACTCGGTGATCTTGGACGTCTTTTCCAACCTTTATGATGGTGGTTTCTGTGACCATTTCTGTGGCCTCCTCTGGACTCGCTCTCGAGTCCTCCCTGCCTGCAGCTCCCCCTCCACCTGGACGCTCTCCAGCTCTCTCGGAGTTACCACAGTTTGCCGGCTTCATGCGATGGTTGCCAGGACCACGCGTATTGCTGACATTTGCTGTTTGCTTTTCTGTGTTTGACTTTCCATCGACGGCGCCAAAAGCAATAATGTACACACCAATTTTTCTCCAAGTGCTTTCCACCTGTCGATCCCGTTCCCTTATCGGCGTTTGCTCAGCCCTGTGTCTACATGCCAAGCTCCCGCCGCAGAATTCCCTTTTGCTAGCAGTGGTGAGGACAGGAGCTCCGGTGATGCCGATGGGAGGATGATTTATAGATGTAGGAAGAAGGGGAATGGCTTTAAATTGGAAGGGGGAAGAATTAGATTAGACGCTAGGAAGAAATTCTTCACGATGAGAATGGTTTGAGGTGGAAGGGACCTCCAAGCCCATCCAGTTCCACCCCTGCCATGGGCAGGGACACCTCCCACTGGATCAGGGGCTCCAAACCCCATCCAACCTGGCCTTGAACCCCTCCAGGGATGGGGCAGCCACCACTGCTCTGGGCAACCTGGGCCAGGACCTCCCCACCCTCAGCGTGAAGAATTTCTTCCTGATGTTTAATCTAAATCTTCTCCCTTCCAACTTAAAGCCATTCCCTCTCATCCCATCACTCCATGCCCTTCTAAAAAGTCCCTCCCCAACTTTCCCGGAGCCGCTTCCGTACTGGAAGCTGCTCTAAGGTCTCTTGACAGCCTTCTCCAGGCTGAACAACCCCATCTCTCCCAGACTGCCCTCATGTGGGATGTTCTCCAGCCCTCAAATCACCTCCGTGACCTCCTCTGGACTTGCACCAACAGCTCCATGTCCTTCCTATGCTGAGGACTCCAGAACTGGATGCGGGGCTCCAGGTGGGGGTCTCCCCAAAGGGAAAGAATCCCCTCCCTGACCCTGCTGGTCCCACAACTTTGGATGCAGCCCTGGACACGGTTGGTTTCTGGGCTGCATCCAGCTCGTTGCCGGCTCATGTTGAACTTCTCCTCCCCGAGCACCTCGAGTCTTTCTCCTAAGGGCTCCTCCCAATCCATGCTCCGCCCAGCAGGATTTGTGCTTGAGACCGCAAGTTAAAATGATGTTAAAGGCTTCTGTAGACAAGCTCTGAAGCTGGGTCAGATCTGGGATGCTCTAATGTGAACCACTTAGGCATATTTTTCTTGTTACTATTTTTAGTAGCAACCGTTTAGCTCCTCTGCTTGGGCATCTTGGAATTTCACCATCGTGAAGTCCCGTTAAGTTCCAGGGAACTTGACAGTAAATCAGTGTGAACTGGGTGATCCTGAGAAGGATCATATGGTCATTGGGAAGGTTTTTTTTTGGGACACAGGCTGATGTTCTGACCTGGTTTAAGACCTCAGAGTCCTCTATTTACGCCTCCGTATCCGCATGTTTGTACATCACTGGACAGAGCAGCTTTTAGCCCTGTGTAAACAGAATTCATACACTAATCTCAGCCTGGAGGATGAAGTGGAGCACGTCTGAGGCCAACATGGACAGGACTCTTCAAGTGCACAAACTGTGACACCATAAAAGGGCGCGCAGCTTCCCAGAGTGAATCAGAGAATCATGGAACGATTTGTGTTGGAAGAGACCTCAAAGCCCATCCAGTTCCACCTCCTGCCATGGGCAGGGACACCTCCCACTGGATCAGGGGCTCCAAGCCCCATCCAACCTGGCCTTGAACCCCTCCAGGGATGGGGCAGCCACCCCTGCTCTGGGAAACCTGGGCCAGGGCAGGGACACCCTCAGAGGAGAACATTTCTCCCTGAGATCTCATCTCAATCTCAACAACCCAACATCTCCCAGCCTGTTCTCATACGGCAGGTGCGTAGTCTGAACTGTGCGACATTGAGTGCAGAGCTGAATCCAGGGAAACCCATAAAATTCATTTCTTGAGTCTTTCCCCAGCACGGACAGGCTGAGAAAGTTGAAGTTGTTCATCCTGGAGAAGAGAAAGCTGCAGGGAAACCTTAGAGCAGCTTCCAGCATGGAAAGGGGCTCCAGGGAAACTGGGGAGGGGCTCTGGATCAGGGGGTACAGGGATGGGATGACGGGAACGGTTTTGAGCTGCAAGGAGGAGCTGGAGATGAGACCTTGGGGAGAAATGTTCTCCTGTGAGGGTGGGGAGGGCCTGGAACAGGTTGCCCAGAGCAGTGGTGGCTGCTTCATCCCTGGAGGGGTTCAAGGCCAGGTTGGATGGGGCTTGGAGCCCCTGATCCAGTGGGAGGTGTCCCTGCCCATGGCAGGGGTGGCACTGGATGGTCTTGGAGGTCCTTTCCAACCCAAACCATTCCATGATTCTATGATGCTTGTCCAGGATCTGTGGCATGAACTGCTGGGTCTGGGCGACCGGCACCACTCCCAGTGAGGTCACGCAGCACCAGCGAGTTTCACTTCTGCGTCTCGACATTCCTTTCCCCATCAGAGTTAATTCACTGCCTCCCAGCTGTTATTTACCACCCTTAGACCATGTTTTCCTGCTGCTGGAGGCTTGGGACACGCTGTACATGATGCTGCTTTGAGTTTGTATTTTAGCAACCCGTATCCAGGTCGTGTTGACCCACGTTCACCTCAGCTCCCTCTGAATCACCTCTGCCTACCGGCTCTGCTTAATACGGGGAAATGAAACGCTGGGCTCTGTGATGTTTGCTGATTTCTCCAGGGTTGTTTGATTTTCCAACCCTCACATTAAAAGCAGAGAACCTGCTGCCTTCATACCAGGTCTCCCTGTCCTCTCCACATTTTCTGAATCCCCCCATTGTGTTTTTTACCCCGTGTACCCAGTCAGGCGTTAAATATGTCAATGTTTGCCTGCACAAGAGCTCCTTCACCTCCGCAGGATGGAGCGCTGGTGGCCGAGGAGCTCCCGTGGGTCACTCCCAGCAGCGCAGGAAATTGTTTGATGCCACTTCACTCTATCTAGGGTCTTTTTGTGATGATTTCAATTAAAGACACTATATTTCTGCTGAAAGAACAGGAAGGAAACAACCTGAGCAACTTCATCCAGTAGAAGGTGTCCCTGCCCGTGGCAGGGGGTGGAACTGGATTGGCTTTGAGGCCCCTGCTGACCCGAATCATTCCATGATTTGATGAAAAGTGCTCCATACAGGTTTAATCGCCCTTCTTCCTGTAGGAGAGCATCCTGGAGTGGCATTGTCTGTCGCTAGGAAGATGCTCAAGGATAATTTTACTAGTGGACAGGTAGGATTCCAACCTCAAAGATCTCAAAGGTCTTTTCCAATCAAGCAATTCTTTATAACTCCTTCCAAGCTCCAAGTAGAGCTCACCCTGTGGTTTATAAGGTGGTGAAATTGATCTGGACCAGCTTTAGGATGGATAACAGAGGTAGAGACTGTGATGCTCTGGCAGAAGACACTGTTGGCAACCGCTGGATGAGGGTTTTCACTTGAGCAGTGAGATGATGAGTGCTGAACACTGAAACTCTGTTTGGTTCTTAGGGTTCCTCAGGGGTTGGATTGGGGCTGGTGTTGTTTCACATCCAGCTCTGGAGTCCTCAGCACAGGGAGGACACGGAGCTGTTGGAGCAAGTCCAGAGGAGGCCACGGAGATGATGTGAGGGCTGGAGCACCTCCTGCATGAAGACAGTCTGGGAGAGTTGGGGTTGTTCATCCTGGAGAAGAGAAGGCTCCATGGAGACCTTAGAGCACCTTCTAGTAGGGAAAGAGGCTCTAGGAAAGCTGGGGAGGGACGTTTTTACAAGGGCCTAGAGTGATGGGACAAAGTGGAATGGGTTTAAATTGGAAGGGGGAAGATTTAGATTAGATATCAGGAAGAAATTCTTCACGCTGAGGGTGGGGAGGCCCTGGCCCAGGTTGCCCAGAGAAGTGGTGGCTGCCCCGTCCCTGGAAGTGTTGAAGACCAGGTTGGATGGGGCTTGGAGCCCTCCCTGATGCAGTGGGAGGTGTCCCTGCCCATGGCAGAGGGATTGGAACTGGATGGACTTTGAGGTCCCTTCCAACCCAAACCCTTCCATGGTTTTATGATCTTTTTATGATCTTCTCCTCTCCTGCCCTGTGTGGTTCACTGGTGCGACGAGCTCAGCAGGAGAGGGGTTCTCCTTAGCACTCAGGCCCATGGGAGATCGAAAAGCAGGAGAGCAGCGTAGCTCAACGTTAGGCATCCCTTGGGGAATGTGTCATTCCAGCTGCTGGTCCATGTCCAGCCCCTGCCAAGCTCTTTCCCTCAGGGCTATTTTTGAGCCTTGGTAAATGGCTGAACTCGGAAAAACGTTGCGTCACTGTTGGTGACGTTGTTGTCCCTGCAGTCGGCTGCTCTTTTTGGGGCAAGCAGGAGGGACAGTGCCAAGGAGAAGACATCCATCCCTTCTGGGCTGCAATCCCTCCTTCCAGACAGCCTGGATATTTCTGTCCAGCTCAAGACAGCCGCTGCAGCCAAAGCAAATAGCACGTGGTCAAACAGCCTTTGTAGTTTTGAGACTCTCCAAAGCAGAGGAGGATGGGCAGCACGAGTCTTTCCTCCCCTACCCTGGATCTGCAAGGTCTGGAGCAACCCTGACGGACGCTGCTGGATTGGCGTGAGGTGAAACCTTCACAGCAGCAGCCTTTGAGTCTCACCTTCCAGTTTAGGTCTGTGCGTGGAAGGACAGATGGTGGAATCCCTCACCTGGAGGAATGAATAAAGGCAGAATTGATGCTGATCTGGTGATTTTATGCAGCAATGGAACTCCTGTTCTTCTGCATCTTCCTAAAACCTTTCCTTATTCTTCATTTTATAGAACTAAAAAAATAATGGAATAGTTTGAGTTGGAAAAGACCTTCACAGGTCCTCCAGTCCAACCGCCCCTGCAGGAGCAGGGACACCTTTAATGCAGTTAGAGCTCCATCCAACCTGACCTTGAACACCTCCAGGGCTGGGACCTCCACTAAGGTAGAACTTAACAGGTACTTAACCACAACCACTACCTCCCTGGGCAACCTCTTCAAGTGTTTCACCACCCTCATTGTAAAAAATCTCTTCCTTATATCCCACTTTAATCTCCCCTTCCTTAGTTTAAAACCATTACTCCTTGTCCTGTCACAACAGACTTTGCTAAAAAGTCCCTCCCCAGCTCTCCTGGAGTCTCTTCCTGTACTGGAAAGGTTTGTACTCTAAAGTCTCTCTGCAATCTTCTCTTCTCCAGGATGGACAATCCCAACTCTCCCAGCCGGTCCTCCGGGAAGTTCTCCAGCCCTCGCATCATCTACTTGACCTCCTCTGGACCTGCCGCAATGGCTCCATGTCCTTCTTGTGCTGAGGACTCCAGAGGTGGACACAGGGCTCCAGGTGGAGTCTTCCCAGAGCGGAGCAGAGGGGCAGAACCCTTCCCTCGTCCTGCTGGTCCCACGGCTTTGGATGCAGCCCAGGATGCAGTTGGTTTCTGGGCTGTGAGTGTGCATTGCTGATTCGTGTGGATCTTCTCCTCTCCTTGCATCCCAAGTCCTTCTCCCCATCATGCCACCCCCCACCCTGCATTGAAACCAAAGACTGACCCAACCCAGGAGCAGGACCTTGCACTTCGCCTTGTTGAACAGGACGAGAGGGAATGGCCTCGAGCTCCACCAGGGGAGGTTCAGGCTGGACATTAGGAAAAAATTCTTCACTGAAAGGGTGATTGGTCCCTGGCAGAGGCTGCCCAGGGAGGGGGTTGAGTCACCTTCCCTGGAGGGGTTTAAGGGACGGGTGGACGAGGTGCTGAGGGACATGGTTTAGTGTTTGTTAGGAATGGTTGGACTCGATGATCCGGTGGGTCTCTTCCAACCTGGTGATTCTATGATTCTATGATTCTATGATTTTATGATTCCTGAATTCCTCCCCACACAGCCGGGCAGCGTTCCTGTACACGTCCCAGGTTCCCCATCCCTGCTTGCCCTGCCCGTGCAGTTCCCTCTTCTTCTTCATTCTAACCAGTAGGTCTCAACTCAGCCACGCTGGTCTCTTTCCTTTCCTGCTTTATTTTCTACATATGGGGACTGAGTCCTTTTGAGCTTCGTGGAAAGCATCCTTGAATAATTTCCAGCTCTGTCCACTCCCTTTTCTTAGAGGACCACATCCCATGGGATTCTACTGAGTAACTCCTTGAAGAGCTGGGAGTCTGCCTTCCTGAAATTTAGTGTCATGGCTGTATTCCTTGCCTGTTCCATGTCCCTCTGGACCTTGACCTCCATCAGTGCATGATCTGCCTCTGATCCTAACGTCACTGATGAGTTCGCTTGTATTGGCGACCATGAAGGTCCAGGATTGCATCTCCTCGTGCGGGGGTCTCTATCAGCTGGACTAAGAAGTTACCCTGACTGCACTCCAGGAGTCTCCTGGATTGCCTACAGCTCTCTGTGCTACTTCTCCAGCATATGTCGGGGTGGTTGAAGTCCCCGACTAGGATGAGAGCTTGCGAGCGTGAAGCCTCCTGTAGCTGGAGGAAGAAGACTTCATTGGTTGGCTCTCCTTGATTGTGTGGCATGTAGTATACACGAAGTTCCCATTGGTGCCTCTGTCTTCAATTCTCACCCACAAGCTCTTAACCTGTTCGTGGCTACTCTTCAATGACAGCTCTTCGCATTCCATCCCTTTCCTGAGATAGAGGGCAACGCCTCCACGCCTCCGTCCCGCTCTGTCCCCTCTGAACAGCCTGTAGCTGTCGATAGCGTCACCTTCCTAAGCGTTCCGAGCACGCTCCTCTTGAATGGAGGTCACGTAGAGGCTTTCGCGTGGGAGAACTGACCCCCACCTTCCCCTTGCCTCCTCGTCGCCCCTTCTCACACTCCTATCAGTTCTCACACGCTGAACTCTGGCCTCTCCAGTAAATACGATGAGGGCTGGCAGAGGACCAAACTATAAACATTTCCAGCAAGTCCATGTGTGCCAAGTGGTGGCTGCCCTCCCTCCCCGCTGTCCTTCTGGGAAAGTTGGGTGTTCTTAAGATGGGAAAACAGAGGAGCAGATCCTCACACCCCTCCCCACACACAGGCAATACCTACGCTTCTGGGAAACGAGATTAAGGAGAAAAACATCAAGAATGGCTTCGTGGGAGCACAGTGTGCAGACGTCACTGCAGGAAGGACGAGGGGGGAATCGTTTTAAATTTGAAGGCGGAAGATTTAGATCAGGCATTAGGGAGAAATTATTCGTGATGAGGGTGGGGAGGCCCTGGGCCAGGCTGCCCAGAGAAGTGGTGGCTGCCCCATCCCTGGAGGGGTTCAAGGACAGGTTGGATGGGGCTTGGAGCCCCTGATCCAGTGGGAGGGTGGGACAGGGTGGGCTTTGAGGTCCCTCCCAACCCAAACCCTTCCATGATTGTATGATTCTATGAAGCTCGGCGTGTGTGGGTGAGGCCTGGGACACAAATCGGAAGAGGCCTTAAGATTTCAAGCATATCTGGTGAAAGATGGAGCAAGATATTTAAGGTCTCATTGGAACTGGGTGATCTTTAAGGTCCCTTCCAACCTAAACCATTCTGTGATTCTATGATCTTACACCGTACAGTAGGAGCGGTGGTGGGATCAGTGCTGGACGCTTCACTGTGGGTGCTGGAAACCTGAGTCCTTTATGTCATGGGATGATTGAGGTTGACAGAGACCTCTAAGGCCATCAAGTCCAACGCCTCTGTGCCTACTAAACCCTGTTCCACACAGGGAACCCGTCCAGGGATGGAGACTTCAACACTGTCCTGGGACCTTGCTTGAGCGTGCTTTCCATGAAGGGACAATTCCTAATATCTAATCTAAATGACCCCTGCAAAAACTTGAGGTTGTTTCTTCTTGTTCTATCACTTGTTCCTTGGGAGAAAAGATCAGCACCAACCTCACCGCAACATCCATTTCAGGAGCTGCGTAGAGCAACGTTGTCTTCACTCAGCCTTCTCTTCTCCAGGCTAAACAACCCCAAGGCCCTCAGGCACTTCTCCTAAGACTCGTGCTTGTGCTTCTCCTCATTCAGCCACTGGGTCAGGGGGCTTCAAGCCCCATCCAACCTGGGCTTCAGCAGCTCCAGGGATGGGATGGCCACCACTTCTCTGGCAACCCGGGCCAGGACCTCACCACTCTCCGCACCAAACTCTGTTTCCTAGTCCAGATCACGGTCTCGCGGTGAACTTTGTAATGTTAGGATTATCTGTGCCCATCCCAACTGCTCCTTGGTTTCACCTTTGCCTACCCTCATGTTTCTCTCCTGCAGTTCAGCCCATGACACTGTGGCAGCGCTGGAGTCAGGTTATTCCTAGAATCGTAGAATTGTTAAGGTTGGAATCAATGCGAACACCACCATGCCTGGGAGCGCCCCATCTACATGGTTTTTGAGACCCTCCAGGAATGAGGATTCCACCACTGCCCTGGGCAGCCTCTGCTAGGGCTTCATCACTCTTTCAGTAAACATTTTTCCCAATATCCCACCTAAACCTCCTCTGGTGCAACTCGAGGCCGTTTCCTCTCGTCCCATTCCTTACTCCTAGGCAGAAGAGGACAGCACCCACCTCACCACAACCTCCTTTCTAGGAGCTGCACAGAGTGATGAGGTCTCCCCTCAGCCTCCTCTTCTCCAGGCTAAACACCCTAAGGGTCCTCAGCTGCTCCCACAACCCCTGTGCTCCCGGTCCTTCCCAGCTCCGTTCCGTTCTCTGGACACACTCCAGTCCCTCTAGATCTTTCCTGCACCAAGAGGCTCTGAAGCCACCACATCCCATAGGAGATCTGGCCAGCTTTGATGAAACTCTCCATTTCCAATGTAAAGGCATCGTTCTCTGCCTAAAGCCTGCTTGCTCTGGAGACCGTAACACCTCTTCCACCAGATCAAACTACAGATCCCTCCATCCTTCCATTCCTCCTGGAAAAGTAGCGATTAATGACCATTTAGGAAGGTAATTTGCAGTTTATCCTTCCCTTGGCACGTGTCCCGGTATCTAGCAATCAATTTAGAGTCTTTCTGAGCAGGAAGCAGCTTGGCCATCACGTTTAATAGAAATCAATGAATCTCTCACCCATGGATTAGTTTAATACCTCTTTGACCCTGTATCTACTTTGAGTTCCCACAGCACCCAGTGCTGATGGGTCCCATAATTACATTATAAGCTCTTTAGAACCGTTTTAAATCTTCTACCTGATAATTTCAGGATGTGTTCACCTCATCCTTGCTGAGAAAAGATAAATCATCATTCCATATCTGTCTTCTTATTCCCATTCTTTATCTTACAGACATTTTCAGCACTGCTTTATTGTCTCTTCTCAGGGCTGAGGAGTCCTTTTCTGTGACCTGAGAATGATCTCAGGTCACAGAATCAAGGTTGGAAAAGACCTCATCCAGCCCAATAATCAGCTCAACCCCACCATGCCGACCAAACCACGTCCACAAGTGCCACGGCCACACAGCTTTGGAGCATCTCCAGGGACGAGGACTCCACCAATGCCCTGGGCAACCTCTGCCAGGGCTTGGCAACCTGTTTCACAAAGGGATTTCTCCCAATATTGAATCTAAACCTTCCCTGGTGCAACTTGAGGCCATTTCTTCCCATCCCAGCCCCGTTGCTTGGGAGACGAGACCAGCACCCACCTACCACAACCTCCTTTCCAGGAGTTGTACAGAGAGATGAGGTCTCCCCTCAGCCTCCTCTGCTGCAGATTGAACACCCCCAGGACTGTCAGCTGCTCCCACAACCCCTGCGCTTCAGACCCTGCCAAGCCCCGTTCCCTTCTCCGGACGTGCTCCAGCCCCTCGAGGTCTTTCCTGCACGGAGGGGCCCAGAACTGAACCCAGGATTCCAGCTCCTCTTCCCCAGTCGAACGGCTGAGAGAGCCGGGGGTGTTTATCCTGGAGAAGAGGAGGCTGAGGGGAGACCTCATTGCTCTCCAGCTCCCTGAGAGGAGGTTGTGGAGAGGAGGGTGCTGGCGTCTTCTCCCAAGTGACAGGAGACAGGACGAGAGGGAACGGCCTCAAGCTCCACCAGGGGAGGTTTAGGTTGAACATTAGGAAAAAATTCTTCACTGAAAGGGTCCTTGGGCACTGGAACAGGCTGCCCAGGGAGGGGGTTGAGTCCCCTTCCCTGGAGGGGTTTAAGGGACGGGTGGATGAGGTGCTGAGGGACATGGGTTAGTGATTGATGGGGATGGTTGGACTCCATGATCCAGTGGGTCTCTTCCAACCTGGTGATTCTATGATTCTATGTAGACTCCTGAGACCCTGCCTGGGAGACACTGAGCACCATGCCTGGGATCTTGATAACTGCTTGACTGGTGTTCATCACATGCAGTGCCCCTCACAGACTGGTGTATAAGTACAGAAGCATCTCCCAGGTCTACTGGCTGCATTTCCTATAGACTCCTCACATCAAGCAGAAAGAGGGGAGATTGAGAGGAGATCTTAGTGAGAAATGTTTTGCTGTGAGGGTGGGGAGGCCCTGGCCCAGGTTGCCCAGAGCAGTGGTGGCTGCCCCATCCCTGGAGGGGTTCAAGGCCAGGTTGGATGGGGCTTGGAGCCCCTGATCCAGTGGGAGGTGTCCCTGCTCACAGGGGGGGAACTGGATGGGCTTTGAGGTCCCTTCCAACCCAAACCATTCCATGATCTTGATTCCTGTGTCCTGGTTTGACAGCTGCAGAAACAGGGGTTAACAGCAATTTCCACCTCACAGCTGAGGCGACGAAGATAATCTATTACCTCGAGGTGCAATGAGCTTCTGGGCCAGCGGAGAGGAAATCTGCTAATGGGCCTGTGTTTGGCTTTGCAATGTTTAGTTTGTTTTTATTGTGCCGTATATTATGGTTTTAATTAAACATTTCGTGTGTCACCGGTCACAGAGGGGATAGAACCTCACCTCTGGTCTTCCCTGGGAGTGATGCTGCAAGAACCCTTCTTGAAAGATATATTATTATTTGCATTTTAGGTCCGTTCTCACAATAAAAACGTTGTGCGCGGCCAGCACGCTGGAGAATTGCCAGCCATAAATCACCGGGAGCTATAAACACGTCGCCCAATAAACCATCGGGGGGAAATCGTGCCTGCTGGGAGAGCATCGTAAATGGAAACGATCATTTACTTCACCCGCCGTTTCCACCGGTCCGCCTCACGCTGTTTGCGCACGGGGAGCTGGGGCTCCGCGCGGCTCCCGGTTGATTGGACGGGGTCAGACCTCGGGGCGCGTTATAAGCACGGCCCTCCCGATGCTGGGATGCAGATGCGGGTTCTTCTTCTGGGTCGTGACGAGTTTGTGCTGCCCGTGCGGGTCGTAAAGCCCCCCCAGACCCTCACCACTGCGCTCGGTAAGTACCCTGGACTCTCCACCATCGCGCTCCTCACTTACCATGGTCGTGGATGTGGTTTACGTGGTTGGACACCCAACGTGGGTGGGGAAAGGTGTCTCCGAAGTGCTGCTTGGGTTGTCCATGCTGCTCCATGGGACCTGCTGGGTTGGGTGCTCATGAGAAAGTCGGCAACTCATTTCAGGCTGTGCCGGCACCGCGATGGTGATGGGAAGATCTACCCATCATGGTGCTTCTTGGCGTTGTGCTGTGGGCTTTGTGCAAGGGTCAGGCTGGGCTTCCAACCTCTGGTGGTCCAGCTCAGCCGGTGGGAAGGTTGTGTTCCTGTCCTTGCCTGTAAAGTCAACAGCAATTCAGTTCTGTGTGTGCTGGGTCCCTTTGCTGATCCTCCTCTCTTCATGGACCGGCTGAGCCCTTGCTTGGATGCTTGAGTTGGTTGTGAAAAATAGCAAAGTCTCCTCCTGGGAAAAGAGCAGAACTCTTGGTCCTGTCCTTCCCAGCCCCAGCTCCCAGACGCCTGCTCTTGCCCACGCTGAAAACTCTTAAAGCACCAGCACTTTGCTCAAGTTATTGGTGAAAATCAGAGACAGGCAAGAAAACAAGAGGTGGTTTAGAGGGATGGAGAAGGAGGTTGGACAATGTGTCCTCCATGGGGTGTCTGCACCCATGCCTGAGCCCTTCCCCGAGGCAGCTGGAGCAGCTCCTGGGGTGCAGAACCCCCCTGGGCACCGAGCAGGAGGACAGTTTGCTCTCTGAGGCTGGAGGCTCTTCTAGGATGGCAGCAAACAGTGCCCGGGTGCCGCCATTCATCGCTGATTCCTCCTGCAGCTGGAGGTTTGTGTCCTCACCAGGGCTCGGTCGCGGTGGGAAAGGTGGAATTGACCCCACGACAGTCACCTGGGAGGTGTGACCCGTGTGCGCTGTAAAATACACACAGCCACAAAAAAAGCCACACGCTTGCTTATCTATTTTATACGTGTATTTTATGTATTTATGTATATAGTATTTATAGACACACACACAAAACATGGAGGGGAAAAACCAGCTTGGAGCAGGATCTGGAATGCGTGGGAGCACTTAGCAAAGTGGAGCAGCTCAGAAAGGAGCACAGCGAGCAAAACCCTAAATAACTTTCTGTACTGCGGCAGCAGTTACCTGTGTCCAAAAAAGTCAGATTTGGAGAATGATTTTCCTGCAGGAGAAGCATCTTTTATAGACCCGGTGAGATGGAATCAGAGAATCATGGAAAGTTTTGGAGTGGAAGGGACCACAAAGCCCAGCCAGTCCCACTCCCTGCCATGAGCAGGGACACCTCCCACTGGATCAGGGCTCCCAGCCCCATCCAGCCTGGCCTTGAACCTGAATCTCAAGATCTCTGAGAGTTCTGAATGTCAGCCAGATGCTGCTGTAAAGCCGGCAGTCAGACACTGATAGAGTCATAGAACGGTTTGGGTTGGAAGGGACCTCGAAGCCCATCCAGTTCCAGCCCTCACTGCCATGGGCAGGGATGTGCACGCACATACTCCATTTTTTAAGTTTTTTTAACCCATCCTCCAGATGAGACTGAGCTGTACAAGCCTGCAGGCCAGCTCTTGCTTCTCTGTGCTGCTGGATTGGCAGAAAGGGACCACTCTTACCTCTGGAGACCTCCACGCTACCATGTAGGACCAGAGGTACCTCTGTGCAGTCTCCTTTGCCACTCTTGAGCTTTTGGGAACACGCTGGCTGTCTTTCATTCATAGAATCATAGAATCACCAGGTTGGAAGAGACCCACCGGATCATCGAGTCCAACCATCCCCATCAAACACTAACCCATGTCCCTCAGCACCTCGTCCACCCACCCCTTAAACCCCTCCAGGGAAGGGGACTCAACCCCCTCCCTGGGCAGCCTCTGACAGGGACCAATGACGCTTTCTGGGAAATATTTCATCCTGATGTCCAGCCTGACCCTCCCCTGGTGGAGCTTGAGGCCGTTCCCTCTCGTCCTGTCCCCTGTCCCTTGGGAGAAGAGCCCAGCTCCCTCCTCTCCACAACCTCCTCTCAGGGAGTTGCAGAGAGCAATGAGGTCTCCCCTCAGCCTCCTCTTCTCCAGGATAAACACCCCCAGGGCCCTCAGGCTTGTTCTCCAGCCCCTTCCCCAGCTCCGTTCCCTTCTCCAGACTCGCTCCAGCCCCTCAAGGTCTTTCTTGGAGTGAAGGACCCAGCACTGACCCCAGGATTCGAGGTTGGGTCTCACCAGAGGGAGAAGAACCTCCCTGGCCCTGCTGGCCACGCCGTTTCTGATCCACGCCAAGATGCCCTTGGCCTCCTTGGCCCCCTGGGCCCCTGCTGGCTCCTGTTCAACCAACCCCCCCAGGTCCTTCTCCTCCAGGCAGTTTCCAGCCAGACTTCTCCTCGTCTGTAGCTGCTCAGGGTTGTTGTGTCCCATTGGGCAGCTTCATCCATGTCCGTGCTCTCTCCTGCGCTGACAAGGTTCTCCTGATGAAGGATTTGTCCCTTCGTGGTGGGCTACGTGCTGGCTGAGGCAATTGCTGATACCAGTGTGTAACTTTGCAATGAGGATAAAGTGGCCCTGCCTGGAGGAAATGAAAGATTTGAGTCTGCCCCAGTTCCCATCAGTTTTGCGTTGCTCTTGCCCTGGAGCAGGGAGATGTTTGTCCTTGCCAAGCTCTGGGATTTATTGTCTCATCAGACTCTGCAGCAGGAGAGCAGAAATGGAGCGAAATCATGTCAGGAAAATAATAAATCACTGAATCACAGGACGGTTTCTTTCGGAAAAGACCTTTAAGATGATAGAGTCCAACAATCCAGCCAGCCCTGCTGACTCTGCCACCAGACCAAATCCCTGAGTACGACACCTACTCGTCTTTTAAACCCCTGCGGGGACGGGGACTCCACCACCTCCCTGGGCAGCCTCTGCTAGCACTTGAGAAGCATTTCAGGAAAGAAATTCCTCCCAATATCCCATGGTCTTGTTGAGCCACACTCGCTTCATGCTCCTGACCTCTCTGGAGAAATCCCACCATATCCTCTGTGTCTCTCCTCTTTGATTTGGACCCAGACACTTTCCATGGACGCCTCCCCAGGGCTTCCAAACCTGCAATGTCTTGGGTTTTGCTCATTTACTCCCCTTGTCCTGACAGAAGGGTAGATCATCCTCAGCTTGGATGTGAGAGGTGGTGGAAATCTACCGTACCCTGGCAGCCGCCTTCTGTGCTGAGAATATCATCCCAATGCCTGATTCTCTGCTGTATTTTGGTTGTTGGTCGGCAGCGGCTGGACGTGAGCCAGCAGTGGCCCAGGTGGCCAAGAAGGCCACCAGCATCCAGGCTTGGGTCAGCCATGGGGTGGCCAGCAGGAGCAGGGACGGGATCATCCCCTGCACTTGGCGCTGGGGAGGCTGCATCGTGAATCCTGGGTTCAGTTTTGGTCCTTCACTCCAAGAAAGACCCAGAGGGTCTGGAGAGCATATGGAGAAGGGAACGGAGTCTGGGGAAGGATCTAGAGAAAAAGCGTTATGAGACGTGACTGTGGGGCCTGGGGGTGTTTCGTGTGGAGAAGAGGAGGCTGAGGGGTGACCTCGTCACTCTGTGCAGCTGTCGGAAAGGAGGTTGTGGTGAGGTGGGTGCTGGTCTCTTATAGGGAACAAGCTATAGGACGGTAGGAAATGTCCTGAAGTTGTGCCAGGTTTACACTGAATATTAGGAAAAATTCTTTCACGGCAAAGGGTTCTCAGGCACTGGCAGAAGGTGCTCAGGGAGGTGATGGAGTTCCCATCCCTGGAGGTGTCTGAAAGCCGGGCAGATGAAGTCTCAGGGATAGGATTTAGTGGTGGACTGGTGCGGTTGGACTCGGTGCTCTCAAAGGTCTTTTCCAACCAAGTAATTCCATGGTTCTGTCTGACACTAGGGGAATTACAACAGTGTCCTAAACATCATGGAGGCATCTGCAGGGTCGGTGGGGAGGTGGATGGATGTGGGACTCGTCATTATCCAGTTCTCCATTCCGTGAAGAGTCCGACTACCTGGAGTTTCTGTTGGTTTGTTTTAGGTGTAGGCTTTGTGAGAGCTGAGCTGGGATGGAGCATGACTCTCACACCACGCGGGAATTCAATGGCTCCTTCTATCAGCCTTCAGCTTTCCTCATGATGGGCATCCCGGGCCTGGAAGCCCTTCACCACTGGATCTCCATTCCTTTCTGTGTGCTCTACCTTGTTGCTCTCTTGGGGAACTGCATGATCCTATTCATCATAAAGAAGACCCAAAGTCTTCACGAGCCAATGTACTACTTCCTCTCCATGCTGGCAGTCACTGACCTGGGCTTGGTGCTCTGTACGTTGCCTACTACTCTGGGCATCTTCTGGTTTAACGTGCAGAGGATTGCGTTTGACGCTTGCCTCACCCAGATGTACTTCATCCACACGCTGTCCTTCATCGAATCCTCTGTCCTCCTGGCAATGGCATTCGACCGCTTCGTTGCCATCTCCCATCCGTTGAGACACCCATCCATACTGACCAAGACGACGGTCGTAAAAATAGGTCTGGCAATCGTATTGCGAGGGGTGGTCTCCCTCCTTCCCATTCCCTTCTTGCTCAAGAGGCTGACCTATTGCAGGAAGACCAAGCTTTCTCATTCCTTTTGCTTCCATCCTGACATCATGAACCTAGCGTGTGCAGATATAAAAGTCAACGTCTTCTACGGAATGGTTATTCTCTTATCGACGGTGGGGATGGACTTCATCTTCATTGTGCTCTCTTACATCCTGATCATTAAAACTGTTATTGGACTTGCAACCAAGGAGGAGTGTCTCAAGGCTTTGAACACATGCGTCTCCCACATTTGTGCTGTTCTAGTGTTCTTCATCCCCATGATCGGACTGTCCATGATCCATCGCTTTGGAAAGAACGTTCCTCCTCTGGTTAACACTCTGGTGGCTTACACCTACCTCATAATTCCCCCTGCTCTCAACCCCATTATCTACAGCATAAAATCCAGCCACATCCGCGAGGCTTTGCTCAGGGCACTGCGGAGGAAAAGTGAATCCAACTGGTAGGTTCCTCCACCAGTTCTGCCAGAAAGTGCCCATGGATTGGTTTCTTGGTCAGAACTGGTGGGCTGGTTTCATCATAGAATGTTTGGAGTTGGGAGGGACCTTAAGATCATCCAGTTCCAAGCCCCTTCCATGGGCAGGGACACCGTCCACTGGATCAGGTTACTCCAAGCCCCATCCAACCTGGCCTTGAACACCTTCACATTCATTGTTCTCCATCCATGGGAGTCACTGCCAGATGAAAGAGCTGCAGCTCCACTCAGCCCAGAGCTGAGATCTTCCATGTCCTCATATGATGCCTTCACGCCTCCCAGCAGCCTGCAAACACCCCAAGTATTGATGCCAGTGACAGAGACAGATGGAAGCCCTGCTGAGAGGGAGGCAGTTACTGCAGAACATTCTCTTTTCAAGTTTCACCATGGAATGGATCAAGGAACCTCTACAACACGTTCTGCAGATTCTCATAGCCAGATAAGAGCGTGTAATCTTCACTCAGACTCCCTTGAGTGGGGTCATCACTCCCTCACCGTGTGTTACGGCAATACCTACCCAAGCAGCAAGCTCAGCAGGACACGGCTTGAGCAACAAGCCTGGAGACACCCTGGATATCCCAGTGATGAACCATTCAACTGCAAACACACTGTGAGATGGAGCCCAGTTCCAGAGGCCAAACACGGAGAAGATGCTGAAGATGGGTCCAGTTTAGTGGACCCACAGCTCTCTCGGTCCTCCTAATGGTTCAGTCTTCACCTTCCTCTGTGTTTCTGAAGTGTCATACACATCCACAGTGGTGGAAAATGTGCTGCTGCTGCATCTCTTTGATGTCCTTCATCCTTGCCATCTTGCCTAGTCCAGTGTTCCGGCCACTGTTTAGCATTGGGTGTAACATTTCTGTGTGCAGTATCTTCAATAAAAGACATCTTCTCATTCTAAAAGGTCAAAAGACTTGATGGAGCCATTTTTTTTCTGCTTATAAGATGCAGAGATATTAGGTTGGAGTCGTTTAGAACCTTCAGGACTTGCTGTGGGTGAGCATAGGGCAGCATGGATTAGGTGTGCATGAGGATCTGGCATGGCTGGCTCTTGGATGAGAAAAGGGCGTGCAAAAATGTGATAAAAATGGCAGAATAATAGGAATGGCCAAACTGCCTGACACTACAGAACACGTCAGACAGTCTTCCAGCTGAGATCTGGCCCAGGCCGCCCAGAGCAGTGGTGGCTGCCCCATCCCTGACACTGTTGAAGGCCAGGTGGGATGGGGCTTGGAGCCCCTGATCCAGTGGGAGGTGTCCCTGCCCATGGCAGAGGTTGGGACTGGATGAGCTTTGAGGTCCCTTCCTTCCAGCCCAAACCATTCCATGACCATTGGACTCTGGACCACTGCGCAGAGTCCAACAGGATGAGGTTTAACAAGGCAAGTGCCGGGTCCTTGGGGCACAACAACCCTGAGCAGCTCCAGACTAGGAGAAGTCTGGCTGGAAACTGCCTGGAGGAGAAGGACCTGGGGGGGTTGGTTGAACAGGAGCCAGCAGGGGCCCAGGGGGCCAAGGAGGCCAAGGGCATCTTGGCTTGGAGCAGACACGGCGTGGCCAGCAGGTCAGGGAGGTTCTTCTCCCTCTGGACTCGGCACTGGTGAGACCGCTCCTCGAATCCTGGGGTCAGTTCTGGCCCCTCACCACAAGAAGGATGTTGAGGGGCTGGAACGAGTCCAGAGAAGAGCAACGAAGCTGGTGAGGGGGCTGGAGAAGAAGAGGAGGGGCTGAGAGAGCTGGGGGTGTTTATCCTGGAGAAGAGGAGGCTGAGGGGAGACCTCATTGCTCTCTCCAACTACCTGAGAGGAGGTTGTGGAGAGGAGGGAGCTGGGCTCTTCTCCCAAGGGACAGGGGACAGGACGAGAGGGAATGGCCTCAAGCTCCACCAGGGGAGGTTTAGGCTGGACATTAGGAAAAATTTTTCACAGAAAGGGTCATTGGGCACTGGAACAGGCTGCCCAGGGAGGGGGTTGAGTCCCCTTCCCTGGAGGGGTTTAAGGGACGGGTGGACGAGGTGCTGAGGGACATGGGTTAGTGATTGATGGGAATGGTTGGACTCGACGACCCGGTGGGTCTCTTCCAATCTGGTTATTCTATGATTCTATAATTAGGAAAATGTCTTCACAGAAAGGGTCATTGGTCCCTGGCAGAGGCTGCCCATGGAGGTGGCTGAGTCACCATCTCTGGAGGTATTTACAGGGCAGGTAGATGAGGTGCTTAGGAATATGATTTAGTAGTGGACAGGTATGGTTGGGCTTGATGATCTCAAAGGTCTTTTCCAACCTAATGATTCTATGTTTCCATGATTCTATGATTCCATGATCTGCCAGGTACAGCCTCTCTCAGAGGGATGGGAGGAGGAGATCTGCAGGTGCAGACCACAGGTGGGAGCGACAGTGCCTCCCAGCACCTATCACCCTGCTGTAGGATGGTCTCAGCCAGGCATGCAGAAAGGCTTCATGATGCGGCTGAACATGAGACAGCAGCGGCCCAGGTGGCCAAGAATGTCAACGGCATCTTGGCCTGGGTCAGAAACAGTGGAGCCTGCAGGACCAGGGGGTGATTGTGCCCCTGCACTTGGCACTGGTGAGGACACTCCTTGAATCCTGGGCTCACCTTTGGTCCCCTCAGAACAAGAAGGACCTTGAGGGGCTGGAGCGTGGCTGGAGAAGGAGAATGGAGCTGGTGAAGGGGCTGGAGAACAAGTGTTATGAGGGGTGGCTGAGGGTTGTTTAGCCTGGAGAAAAGGAGGCTGAGGGGAGACCTTATCACTGTCTCCAAATGCCTGAAAGAAGGTTGTGGTGAGGTGGGTGCTGGTCTCTTCTCCCAAGTCACAGGCAACAGGACAAGAGGGAACAGCCTTGAATTGCACCAGGGCAGGCTCAGACTGGACATCAGGAAGAATTTCTTCATGGAAAGGGTTGTCCAGCCCTAGCAGACGCTGCCCAGGGAGGTGGTGGAGTGCCATCCCTGGAGGATGGTTTCCCTGGTTTACAAGCCAGGCAGAAGAGGTGCTCAGGGATGGGTTAGTAGTGGACAGATACGGTTGGACTCAATGATCTCAAAGGTCTTTTCCAACCAAGCTGTTCTATAATTCTAGTCTATGATCCTCCTGGCTTGCTTCTTCCCATAGACAGAATAAAATTACTCCAAACCTTTCATGGCTCCGAGTTGTGAAGATGTGTTTTTTCTGGTCCTAAGCTGTATTCTGTCCAGTTTGGACCATGGAGGAGGATAGGAAAGAGCTGTCAGTGTCCACCTAGGAAGGGTGAAGCAGCAGGAGGTGTTGGGGCTGCTCCTGCCTGGTGCTGAGCGCCGCACGCTCCAGACTCACCCAGGGTCAGTGCCCCTCTCTGTCCCGCTCTGCACACAACAGGAACAGAAAGAAAAGAGTAAAGAGAGAGCTTCTCCATAAGAAAGTGGAGAGGGAGAAGGGAAGATTCCCAAGAAGAGTATTCCCAGGCCACTGGTTGTTTTGTGCCATGCTAATTGCTTTGTTGAAGATCCCGGTGGATCTTTGCACGGGGTTAAATAGCGCTCGGCACAGCAGCCCCAGAACCTCTGCTGGAGCTCTGGCACAGCAGGTCCTGAGGTACCACTTGATGGGAACACCCTTTGCTCAAGGTATCTGAGTTCCCGCTACCATCAGAGGAAAGATTAATGATAAATAACACACACAACTTCAGCAGAAAGGAGCTTTGCTGGAGAGGTTCTTGCCCTGCAGGATCCTCACTCATTGTGATGCTCCCATCCTGAAAAATTCCAGTTTCTCCCTGGATCTCTGTCCTTCCTGGCCACAACCACTTTCCAAGGCAGCAGAAGCCCATGGAGCCGGCGCCGCGGCTGGCGAGCGGCCGAGGGGGCAGCCAGGGAGGAATCGTGTGGGTGATTTAGTAGCAGACTTATTGGCACAGCTGGAGACCAGCGCTTGCAGCGTCTTTGGTGGTTTCTCCATCACCCAGCCCCGCAGAGCTTCATCTGCCTCCTCGTTCGCCGGCACAGCCAGAGGGTTCAAAGCAGATGTGCAGGATTTGGGAACCTCTGTGTAAGGTAACGTCTTTGGGGGATGTGTGTGAAGAAACCTCTGCGGGTGCCCCTGGGAATGAGAAACGTAACTGTGGTTTAACATCTGTGTGTGAGCAAAGAGAGAGAGGAACCACATAAGGACCCCAATTCCTACTCCGATACTCCGAGCTCTCCATGTTGTAGCACGGGATCACATACGATACTTGCAGATGGATTTATTTTACATGAGATGTATCAGAGGCGTCTCTTAGAGAGGAGCAGGGGAGAAGGATGGGGAGGGGAGATGGAGAGAGGGAGAGACAAAGAGAGGGAGAAACAGGGCAGAGGCAGAGAGAAAGAGGTGGAGAAGGGAAAGAAGGAGAATTAAGGAAAAGGAGAAGAAAAAGGAGGAGGAGAAAGAGAAGGAGAGGGAGAAGGAAAGAGAAAAGAAGGAAAAAGAGTAGAAGGGGAAGGATACAGAAGAAGAAGGAGAAAGAAGGAGAAGGAAAAAAGGAAAAGGAGAAAGGGAGTGCCTCACCACTCTCACAGGGAGGACGTGGAGTTGTTGGAGTGAGTCCAAAGGAACCACAGAGATGATACGGGGGTTGAGGCATCATCTTATGAGGACAGACTGAGAGAGTTAGGGTTCAGCCTGCAGAAGAGAAATCTCTAAGGAGACCATAGAGCAGCTTCCAGTATGGAAAGGGGCTCCAGGAAAACTGAGGAGGGGCTCTTGATCAGAGAGTGCAGGTGTTGGATGAGAGGAACGGTTCTGAGCTGAAAGAGGGGAGATTGAGGTAAGATCTTAAGGAGAAATATTTTGCTGTGAGGAGGGGTAAGCCCTGACCCAGGTTTCCCAGAGCAGGGGTGGCTGCCCTATCCCTGGAGGGGTTCAAGGTGAGGTTGGATGGGGCTTGGAGCCCCTGACCCAGTGGGAGGTGTCCCTGCCCATGGCAGGGGTGGGACTGGATGGGTTTTGAGGTCCCTTCCAACCCAACCCATTCCATGGTTCTCTGACGCCAAAGAGCTAAAGATGAACTGAAACAGCCAGGGATCCTTTACATGGTGTGTCTCCCTCAAAAGAAATGATCAGGGTGGCAGATATTTCACTGTGCCGAAGTTCCATGTCAGGTAAGTTCATGGAGGTGGTTACTGAAGCACTTTGATCATTCATCTTGCGTTCTTTGTGTAAGCACTTTGCTGAACATTCCATCACTAGAACAGCTTTTAGGCAGCTTGACAGCAACGTCCGCCTACGCTGCCTGTAAATTGGGTGTAAAAAACAGGAGCACGGGTCGTATCCGTTCCAGATTTGAGATGGAAAAACCCCATATCAGGGAAATAAATCCTGATTGCTATTTTAGGAGAAGAACTTCACAGATGTTCAGTAAGAAAGCAAAAAATATTTTTATAGACAACTGTTAGATTTGAAACAGACGAATTAAGTCTGAAGCTCTTGCTACAAAAGCATTTTGCATCCGTGTTTTACATGGAGGGAGGATGAAAGAAATTATCAATAATGTTGGAGATAGCGGCTCCAGGGCAGGGTTAACTCCAGCACAGGTAGTGGCTCGCTGCCGGATCTATCGGGGTGGGCTGAGCTAACCAAAGAATCATGGAATCATGGAATGGTTTGGGTTGGATGGGACCTCAAAACCCATCCAGTCCCACCCCTGCCCATGGCAGGGACACCTCCCACTGGATCAGGGGCTCCAAGCCCCATCCAGCCTGGCCTTGAACCCCTCCAGGGATGGGGCAGCCACAGCTTCCCTGGACAACCTGGGCCAGGGCCTCCCCACCCTCACAGGAAAACATTTCTCCCTAAGATCTCATCTCAATCTCCCCTCTTGCAGCTCAAAACTGTTCCCCTTGTCCCACCCCTGCCCTCCTCGAATCCTGTGTTCAGTTCTGGGCCCCTCCCCACAAGAAGGATGTTGAGGGGCTGGAGCGAGTCCAGAGAAGAGAACGGAGCTGGGGAAGGGGCTGGAGAACAAGCCTGAGGGCCCTGGGGGTGTTTATCCTGGAGAAGAGGAGGCTGAGGGGAGACCTCATTGCTCTCTCCAACTCCCTGAGAGGAGGTTGTGGAGAGGAGGGAGCTGGGCTCTTCTCCCAAGGGACAGGGGACAGGACGAGAGGGAATGGCCTCAAGCTCCACCAGGGGAGGGTCAGGCTGGACAGCAGGATGAAATATTTCCCAGAAAGGGTCATTGGTCCCTGGCAGAGGCTGCCCAGGGAGGGGGTTGAGTCCCCTTCCCTGGAGGGGTTTAAGGGACGGGTGGACGAGGTGCTGAGGGACATGGGTTAGGGATTGATGGGAATGGTTGGACTCGATGATCCGGTGGGTCTCTTCCAACCTGGTGATTCTATGATTCTATGACTTGGGGTTGTTCAGTCTGGACAAGAGAATCCTCTGAGGAGACCTTAGAGCAGCTTCCAGGGTGGAAAGGGGCTCCAGGAAAGCTGGGGAGGAGCTCTTGATCAGGGAGGGCAGGGATGGGAAGATGTGAATGAGTTTGAGCTGAAAGAGGGGAGATAGATATGAGATCTCGGGGAGAAATGTTTTGCTGTGAGGGTGGGGAGGCCCTGGCCCAGGCTGCCCAGAGCAGGGGTGGCTGCCCCATCCCTGGAGGGGTTCAAGGCCAGGTTGGATGGGGCTTGGAGCCCCTGATCCAGAGGGAGGTGTCCCTGCCCAGGGCAGGGGTGGGACTGGATGGGGTTTGAGGTCTCTCCCAACCCAAACCACCCCTGATTCCACCATCACTGAGAACAGAAAGGCACCTAAAGGCATCCCGACTGTTCTCCTTGGATCACAGCGATCCTGAAAATTTTACAGGTACAGAATAAGGTGAATAATCAGATCTTTTTCTTGTGCTCTTATTCTTATATTTCTCAATGTGTTTGGGGGCAGAAAGGATGAAAATTTGTGTGTGCAAACAACTAAATCCACGTGTTTCTGTGTGTTGGGAGTACTTGGAAGTGGTGGAGCGTGGGCAGCAGCATCACCGGTGCCACAGAGCTCAGGTCTGACAGGACAGCACACACAGAAGAGCTCAAACAGCTTTGGAGTTTAACAGGAAGCACTGACATTTTGCTTTTTAAATTATATTTTCCCCTTTAGAAAATAAAAGAAAGCAAGTTCAGCTGCTGGGTTTCTAGAAGAAAATGTGGATTTTAGTGTTCTGCATATAAGAGAATTCAAGGAATTCCTGTTCAAATCGAAATGCCAGCAGCTTGGGGCTGCAGATGTTGTTTTATGGAGCCGTCAAGGGCTAAAAAGAGAGGAGCTCTGTGGGTCAGGATGGCAACTGTGAGATTCCTTTGCATTTCACGGCACGGGGGGGGAATCCCCGAGGGAATCTCATCCATGGGAAAGGGTTTCTGAAGCCGCCGTTTCTCTTTCCCTTGCAGCAGGGTTCGTGCCGCGGCGTAGCATGACTGCTCTCCCCGCCGCGTGCCATGCCCTTCCCCAACAGCTCTGACCTCAGCCCTCCCTCCTTCCTCCTGGGCAGCATCCCGGGGCTGGAGGCTGCCCACGCCTGGATGGCCATCCTCCTGTGCTCCGTCTACCTCCTGGCCGTCACCGGCAACTGCGCGGTGCTCTTCATCGTCAAGACGGAGCCCAGCCTGCACACCCCCATGTACTTCTTCCTCTGCATGCTGGCTGCCATCGACCTGGCCCTGTCCACCTCCACGGTGCCGCGCGTCCTCTCCTTCTACTGGTTCGACACCAGGGAGATCAGCTTTGCTGCCTGCCTGGTGCAGATGTTCTTCATCCACACCCTCTCGGCCATCGAGAGCACCGTCCTGCTGGCCATGGCCGTGGACCGGTACGTGGCCATCTGCCACCCGCTGAGACACGCCGCTGTCCTCACCGGCGCCACGACAGCAAAAATGGGGGTGGCGGCCGTGGCCAGGGGCGTCCTCTTCTTCCTGCCCTTGCCCCTGCTCCTCCTGCCCCTTCCCTTCTGCCGCTCCCGGGTGCTGTCGCACTCCTTCTGCCTGCACCAAGACGTGATGAACCTGGCCTGCGCCAACACCACCCCCAGCGTGGTGTACGGCCTCACGGCCATCCTGCTGGTCATGGGGCTGGACGCCGTCCTCATCTGCCTCTCCTACATCCTCATCATCAAGGCCGTCTTGCGGCTGGCGTCCTGGAAGGAGAGGCTCAAGGCGCTCGGCACCTGCGTCGCCCACATCTGCGTGGTCCTGGCCTTCTACGTCCCCCTGATCGGGCTCTCCGTGGTGCACCGGTTCGGGAAGGACCTGGCTCCATCGGTCCATATCGTCATGGGGAACGTCTACATCCTGGTGCCTGCTGTGGCCCACCCCATCATCTATGGGGTGAGGACCAAAGTGATACAGAGGAGGATCCTGAATTTAATTCATATCCACAATGACAGAGCTGCCCGGTGACCTGTGCTTGGCCACCGGCTCCTGTATCCTCACACCACCTCATCTTGTTTTATCTTTGGTGCAGGACCATTCTCTGTTTGTGGGGTGCCCGGAACATGGTAGGAGACCCTGAGGTGCTGCTGCAAGGCAAAAAGTAAATAGCAAAATAGCAACTGTCAACTCTTTCTAAGAGTATTTATCCTTGCCAGGCTTGGAGATCTACTACAATGATCTAAACCCAACACACTATCATTGATTGCCAGAGAGAAGAGACCAGGAGGACCAGGCGCTGAGCTCTTCTCTCTGACCCAAGGGAATGGCAGGAAGGGTTAGGTTGGACGTTAGGAAAAGGCTCTTCACCCAGAGGGTGATGGAGACCTGGAACATCTCTCCAGGGATGCCCAATGATGATGTGCCAGCAGCATTTGGCCAACGCCCTCAGCCCCACAGTGTGAACATTGGGATTGTCCTGTGCAGGGACAGGAGCTGGACTCGATGGCCCTTGTGGGTCCCTTCTGACTCAGGAGGTTCTGTGATTCAACGGAAGGAAAGTGGCTCAGAAAACCGATAAACATCTTGACGTTGTGCCTCTCTGTACCCATCTCACCCCTAAAAATGGAAGAGCTAAGTAAATGCTGCAGTGGTTTTGGACAAATTCATTAATTCCTGGCTCCTCTTACGGCACATTCACTTTCCGGAAGCATTTTGGTGACGTTCTGCCTAACACTTTGGCTTTAGCACCAACCTCTAAGTAAAATAATGACAGAAAGGGACATTATTGATGCAGGAATGTACTTCAGGAGAAGTCCTGCACCTCCGCAGTCTTGTTCTCATCCACTGGGTGTTCAATCAACGTTGTTCAGCCTCCTTGCGGAGGATGACTTTGAAAAATTTCAGACCCAGGGTTCCTGGCAGCAGTTGTTAAACCAATTGTAATTAATAATTATGTTCCATAAAGTGACAACATCGCAAGAGAAAGAATAAGCAAGTTATAGATGTTAGTGACGCTTCATTGTGGTTGGACTGGATGAGATTAAAGATTAGACGCTAGGAAGAAATTCCGTGCATCTATGATTCTGTGATTCTGATTCTATGATTCCATGATCTTTAAGACCCCCTCCAACCCAAACTGTTCCACGATTCTATGAAATGACGGCAATAGCTGGAGTTTGGTGGTTTGTATAACGTCCTTTTCACAGACCGTGCTCGTACAGCCTCAGCCTCCATAAAACACGTCTTGCTTTAACCTTTCCTGTGATATTGAAGCCCATTTTATTTCAGAATAAATACTTGCATTTAAGTCCATCACAAGGAGTTGCCACCTGGGATGCAAAGGTAATTTCCCCCTTGTCCCTGTTGTCACCTTCTGCTTTATCAGAGCTTTTAAAGGCTGAAATTTCCATCAAAATGAAAACAATCTGTACCTGCCTAACAAGATTTGGGAGGTGTGGGTGCAATTTTCAGCAGCGCTGTGGATCTAAACTCCTTTCAGGAGGCTGCAGCCTTGAGAAATCGCTCCTGCTCATTCCCCATATGTTCCTTATTTTTATTCCTTTTGTGCTGAGAGAAAAAATAATAAAGAGAAATGAATGAACCACCCTGTAAACGCTGTTTTATATTTCCCAGCCGCCTGTTTCTCCGAAAGACAGTTAATAAACGCTCTGAGCGGGGAGGCGTGATGGATCCCTCCTGGGTATGGATGGAAACTGCGTGGGATCCTCTCTCCTCATCTTGCTTTCCAAACTTCAGTCACGGAGCGTTGCTTTGCTGGGGAAGAGAGGGTTCGTGCACCTTCTTCCTCACCGTGTGTCGCTGCCGATAACTCTGACAACCAGAAAAACGTCCGTCACGGGGGCCCAGGTCCCTCTGCTCTGCAGCAGAAGGAAAACCCCAACCGGCACGGGAGGCACATGGTGTTTTTTGGGTGAGTCCAGAGGACTCCACGGGGATGATGCGAGGGCTGGAGAACCTCCTGCATGAGGACAGGCTGAGAGAGTTGGGGTTGTCCAGCCTGGAGAAGAGAAGGCTCTGAGGAGACCTAAGAGCAGCTTCCAGCATGGAAAGGGGCTCCAGGGAAGCTGGGGAGGGGCTCTTGGTCAGGGAGTGCAGGGATGGGACAAGGGGAATGGTTTTGAGCTGAAAGTGGGGAGATTGAGGTGAGATCTTAGAGAGAAATGTTCTTCTGTGAGGATGGGGAGGTCCTGGCCCAGGTTGTCCTGAGAAGTGGTGGCTGCCCCATCCCTGGAGGGGTTCAAGGCCAGGTTGGATGGGGTTGGAGCCCCTGATCCCGTGGGAGGTGTCCCTGCCCATGGCAGGGGTGGGACTGGATGGGATTTGAGGTCCCTTCCAACACAAACCATCCCATGATCCTATGACAGCTCCACAGGAGCAGGACAGGGAGGGGCAGTGGACATGCAGCAGTGAGAGTTAAATTAACAAACATGCCGAGAGCTCTTAAATCTGCCTCTCATTTCACCGTCTCCGTCTATGGGATGGGGACGATGTGACCGGCATCTCTGTCTAACCCTGCGTTAGCGCTACAGCGGAGGAAGGACAGATTGCTCTTGTTTGGAAAGCACTTCATTATTCATGGCTCTGCAGTTTTAATTACTAACCCAGCCCCGTGATTTGATCTTGAAGCAGCCCCTCGCTCTCAAGTCTCCTCCAAATAAACCCACTGCAAGAAAACAGGGACACGCTGGGGCAGAACGCAGCTTTTCTATGAGGTCACCAGCACAGAGAAGGTTAAAATCTCCCTGTTTCTCTCAGCAGCAGGGGAAATGCAGAGCTCCCAGCTGGGATTTGTCTGTCAGGCAGCAAACACCTCCTCGTCTCCGCAGTGCGGAGCCTCCGCCTGAGAGCCTGCAGGAGGCAGGTGAGGAGGCAGGGCTGTGCTGCTCTGCAATGAGATTTTTTTGAGCAATTTCTGCTCCTAGGCAGCAGAAACCAGTGCTGAGCGGCCACCAGGTAGCGGAGCTTGCAGGCACGCTCCTCTCTCCCACGTTACCTTTGCCTAGGGATTTCATCCCCTGCCCCCATGTTCTCCATACAAGGACTTTTTAGGTAAAGAAACCCCAAGAGGGGCAGCTGGGAGGATGGAGGTGGAGGGAAGAAAGGAAAATACCAGGAATTTCAGTTCCTAGGTTGTTTACAGCCACATGGAAGAAGCCCCAGGACGTCTCTCCCGGAGTGCTGGTGACCCCAAGCCATCTGGAGCTGTAAGGGTTCCAGCAGAGCCCTGGCACCCCAGCTCCAGCTGGCAACTGGTGGTTGTGCTGGGTTGTGGTGTGGAATTTTGGAATTTTGTGTGGAATTTTGCTCCGGATGCTGCTGGAGTGGAATCCGCTGCGAGTCACCTCAGCTGGTGCCAGAGCCTCAGGGAAGAGGCTTCCCACTTCTCTTCTGGGAAGCTTCTGTTTCCTCCTCCCACCTTCTGCTCATTGCAGCTCTCCAGCAGCAGTGTGCGTGGGTCCCAGGAAGGTTCCCACCTCAGGAACCTTGTCCTGATCCGCAGGGCTCTTCAAGGAATCCTTTTTTCTAGGTGTTAGGAAATCACACGATCTCAGCCGTGATCAGGGGCTGAGAATGCACATCGCTAGAGCTCTGCGTTTGTAGGGAGGGGAGTTGAGTGCTGTGGCACTGGGGTGTTTGCCCTGAGATGGGGTGGGTTTTGGCTGAGAGAAGCACTTGATGCCTCTGCTCGCCCCGGCGAGCGGCACGGTGCCGTTAAAACCTTCTGTCGAGCTGTAGGGCTGGAGCTGGGGAATTCACGTCTGCACCACACTCATTTCCGGAAGGTTTACACCTGGTCTCCTGGGCTGAACACCCTTCGGACACTGGAGTGCATCAGGTGAGCACCTCGGTGGTCTTCTCCTTCTGTTTGATCCAGGGGGAATCCTGTCTGTGTGCTCCAGGACCAGCGGGACGGAGCACTCTCGGTGGGAATGGGCAGGACACTTGCTCTCCTGAGCCAGTGCAGCAGGTCTCACAGGGCTGAGGGTGTTTGATGCTTTCTTACAGGGTGCAGGAGTCCTCAGTGCAGGCAAGAGACAAGAAGTGTCTTTGAACTCCACCGTGCTCACTCACCTCCCTATTTCCTAGTCATTGGCATCCCTGGGCTGGAGAAGGAGCAGTTCTGGATTGCCTTCCCCTTCTGCATCATGTATGCCTTTGCTCTGCTGGGGAACATCAACCTTCTCCTCATTATAAAGGCAGAGATGAGCTTGCACAAGCCCATGTACCTCTCCCTGTCCACGATGGCCCTCATTGACTGGGTCCTATCAACATCCAGGTTACCCAGAACGCTTCTGGTTGGGCTCTGGGGAGGTTGGTTTTATCTCCTGACTTGCTCAGTTGTTCGTCATCCACACCTTCTCGTTGGTGGAGTTGGGCATGCTCATGGCCATGGCCTTGGATCACTACATCGTGATTTGCTGCCCACTCAGGTACTCCAGCATCGCAGAATCACAGAATCACCAGGTTGGGAAGGACCCACCGGATCATCGAGTCCAACCATTCCCATCAAACACTAACCCATGTCCCTCAGCGCCTCGTCCACCCGTCCCTTAAACCCCTCCAGGGAAGGGGACTCAACCCCCTCCCTGGGCAGCCTCGGACAGGGACCAATGACTCTTTCTGGGAAATATTTTTTCCTAATGTTCAGCCTAAACCTCCCCTGGTGGAGCTTGAGGCCGTTCCCTCTTGTCCTCCAGGAAAGCTGGGGAGGGGGTCTTGAGCAGGGAGTGCAGGGATGGGATGATGGGAAGGGTTTTGAGCTGCAAGAGGGGAGATTAAGATGACATCTTAGGGAGAAATATTTTGGTGTGAGGGTGAGGAGGCCCTGGCACAGGTTTCCTAGAGCAGGGGTGGCTGCCCCATCCCTGGAGGGGTTCAAGGCCAGGTTGGATGGAGCTTGGAGCCCCTGATCCAGTGGGAGGTGTCCCTGCCCATGGCCGGGGTGGAACTGGATGGGCTTTGAGGTTCTTTCTGACCCAAACCATTCCATGATCCATGTTTCTGTGTGTGTACGGCAAAAGGAAGCAGAACCGTGTGCGTGGAACCAAGCGTTTATTGTGATTGCAATTAAAATTTTAACAACCTTAGAGAGCTGGCCTCGTTAGCCGACCTCACGTCATCTGCAAGCTCTGCAAGTCCACCGTGCACTCCTGTGTCCAGGTCACTGATGACGACGCCGAATAAAATGAGACCTAGGTGAGATCCCTTGGGGACGACACTGCCCTTCTCTGGATTGCAAATGTCCTATCCAGACTTTAACCCGCTTCCCATCCCTACAAGAGGGTTTTCTCCTGTCCCCTTACAAAGTACTGTCATTAAATGCATTTAGACAAGGGGGTTTGGGCATCCATGTATGGTGTGGGTGGACAGGATCCCAGAGAAAGGGATGGGTGCCCAGATGTCTGCCCCATCCCTGGAGGGGTTCAAGGCCAGGATGGATGGAGTTTTGAGCAACCAGATCCAGTGGGAGGTGTCCCTGCCCATGGCAGGTGTTGGAACGTGATGGGCTTTAAAGCCCCTTCCAACCCATTCCATGATTCTATGACCATGGGATCCCTACGATAGGAGCTACTCCCGCGTAAGTCCAGCCGACCCCCTACAGCAGGATTCCCCTTTTCAGTAGCCTGGCCGACTCTGCAAGGCTTTACCCTCTGTTTGCACCCAGGTGGTCAGTGACCTCATTCTTTATTGCAGCTTCAGCCACACCACCAGGAGTGGAAATTGGTCCCACTGCTCTGTAGGTGTTGGGGACACCATGGGACCCATTTTGCAGACAGTGTATAGGGGGTGATCACCTGCCCTGCAGCACCATGGATGTTTGTAGTAGAGTGATCCTTCCTACCCAGCAGCTCTGCAACTTCATAGTGAAGCTCCTTCAGGCTCTCCAGTGATTGGCACCAGCTCCTAGGAGATAATGACTATTAATTGGTATTTATTTGAGGTAATCCCTCCTCCACATTCAGTTCAAACTGATCGAGAACCCCATGCAGAGCTCTGGGCTTGGGGAAGAGCAGCTGGAAAGCTGCCTGGCAGAGAAGGACCTGGGAGTGCTGGTTGTGAGCAGCTGAACATGAGCCAGCAGTGGTCCAGGAGGCCAAGAAAGCCACCAGCATCCAGGCTTGGATCAGCCATGGGGTGGCCAGCAGGAGCAGGGACAGGACCATCCCCCTGCACTCAACATGGTGGCAACACCTCAAATCCTGGATTCAGTTTGGGTCCCTCACTCCAAAAGAAAGACCTTGAGGGGCTGGAGCACGTCTGGAGAAGGGCGACGAAACTGGTGAAGGGTCTGGAGAACAAGTCTTAAGAGGAGCAGCTGAGGGAACTGGGGTGGTTTATTCTGGAGAAGAGGAGGCTGAGGGGAGACCTCCTCACTGTCCAAAACTACCTCAAAGGAGGTTGTGGTGAGGTGGGTGTTGGTCTCTTCTCCCAAGTGGCAGATGATAGGACAAGAGGAAACATCCTCAAGTTGCACCAGGGCAGGCTCAGGTTGGATACCAGGAAAGATTCTTCACTGAAATGGTTCTCAGGCACTGGCAGAGGCTGCCCAGGGAGGTGATCGAGTCACTTTCCCTGGAGGGGTTTAAAAGACAGGTAGACACATTGCTCAGAGATATGGTTAGGAGGTAGACAGGTACGGTTGGACTTTATCTCAAGAGTCTTTTCCAACCAAGTGATTTTATGACTCTAAGACCCCCTGGTCCATCTACTTTGAAGAGAGTGTTGTGTATAGAACCCTACCAAACACTTTCAATGGTGAAATTGGATGCAAAGAGCTCCCTGATCTCCTCTGCCATGGCTTAGTCATCTCAGATAGTGCCCCTCACCCTTCATCGCCAAGTGGTCCACCCTTTTCCTAGCTGAATTCCTGCTTTTAATGCATTTAAAGAGCATTTGACTGTCAGTTAGAGCAATTTTGTAGCTCTTGCTTATGCTCAAGCTGTCAGTTTTTGTGGGCATCTCATGAGGGCATGCTTCCCACTTCCCAGTGACCCCAGGCTGCTGGCCGCGGCCAGTCCAGCCCATTCCTTGGCACAGGAGCCTGAGCACGAATTTGCAAAGGGGCTCGTTTCTCATGCTGTAGCTGATGGGGTTCAACACAGGCAGGACAAAGAGGTAGACGTTGGCCAAGAACACAGGGGTGAAGGGTGCAGCGTTCTTCCCGTACCAGTGCACCACGGACAGGCCAACCAGGGGTACATAGAAGGTGAGAACAGCACAGAAGTGAGAGACACAAGTGTTAAGGGCTTTGGTCTGCTCATCTCTGGAGGTGATGGCCAGCACAGCCTTGATTATCATAGAATCATAGAATCACCAGTTTGGAAGAGACCCACTGGATCATCGAGTCCAACCATTCCCATCAATCACTAACCCGTGTCCCTCAGCACCTCGTCCACCCGTCCCTTAAACCCCTCCAGGGAAGGTGACTCAACCCCCTCCCTGGGCAGCCTCTGCCAGGGCCCAATCACCCTTTCCATGAAATATTTTTTCCTAATGTCCATCCTGACCCTCCCCTGGTGGAGCTTGAGGCCATTCCCTCTCGTCCTGTCCCCTGTCCCTTGGGAGAAGAGCCCAGCTCCCTCCTCTCCACAACCTCCTCTCAGGTAGTTGCAGGGAGCAACGAGGTCTCCCCTCAGCCTCCTCTGCTCCACGTAGCGGTCAAAGGCCATGGCCAGAAGCACCAAGGACTCCATGAAGGAGAAGACATGGATGCAGAACATCTGGGTGAGGCAGACTGGGAAGCTGATCTCTCTGGTGCCAAACCAAGCCACGTGCAGCACTGTGGGTCAAGCCCAGGTCTGCGGTGGCCAGCATGGAAAGGAGGTAGGACACGGGCTGGTGGAGCCTTCTGTCCACTCTCACAAGGAGCAGGATGGTGCCGTTTCCCAGCGTTGCTATGAGGCACGTCAAGCAGCAAGGGATGAAAACCCAGTGGTGGAAACGAGCCATCCCAGGGACGCCCGTCAGGAGGACGTGGCTGCTGTTCCCTGGGGCCGTGCTCCCTCCAAGACCCTTTTTTATAAATGATTCAAAGGTAACGCAGAATTGGGTCTTGCTGAGCAATCAAAACAACTTTGTGTCTCAGTGTGAGGGTCTTATTCCTGATGTCCTCCTTCAAGATGTTCCAGAGCGGAGACAAGCGCTTTGCAGTGCCGGTTGAGTCTTTCTCCCTGTTTTATTACCCTTCAGATTTACCACCTGTAAAGCTGATAATAGCATCATTTATTGCTCCAGGGCCACCTCCCTCCCACGACGTTGTTGCAGCCTCTTCTCTGAGTCACTGTTACATCATCCCCATCCCACCCTCGCACCCGGTCTCTTCTTCTGTATAGGTCCCTCTCCAGCTCTCCACATGGAATCTGCAGACTTCCCCTTGGTCTCCATCCCCTTGGTGGGATGGAAACAGCCTCATCCCACGCACTCTCTTGAAGGACATCAATCCAAGAGGACGATGATCCCTCTCATCACCTGGATCACAGAATAATAGAATGGTTTGGGTTGGATGGGACCCCAAAGTCCATCTGGTTTCAGCCACAGGCAGGGACACCTCCCACTGGATCAGGGGCTCCCAGCTCCATCCAACCTGGGCTCCAACACCTCCAGGGATGGGGCAGCCACCAGTTCTCTGGGCAACCTGGGCCAGGGCCTCCCCACCCTCACAGGAGAATATTTCTTCCTAAGATCTCTTCTAAATCTCCCCTCTTTCAGCTCATTTCCCTTCATTTTGGAGATAGTTACTCTAATTGTCTCTGTTACGATAGTTCTTACCCACCAAGCTATTCAAAGGGATGGGCGTTTCAGTTGATGTTTGTGACGGTAACAAACAAAATAACTATAATTCTTAGCAGGGTTGGTGTTATTACAGCTAAAGGTCATGGGTAAAACGGAGCCATGTGTACACAAACCCAGCCCTCAGTTCTTCTGCAGAAACAAGAGCTTCCAACCCACAGATCTCTCAGGGAAACACACACTGTTGAGTGAAACACAAATCAAGAAAGTTTCCAGTACAGAAAGTAGATCTAGGAAAGCTGTGGAGGGGCTCTGGATCAGGGAGTGCAGGGATGGGATGAGGGTCTGCCCCATCCCTGGAGGTGTTGAAGACCAGGTTGGATGGGGCTTGGAGCCCCTGATCCAGTGGGAGGTGTCTCATGGCAGGGTGTTGGGACTGGATGAGCCTTGGGGACCCTTCCAACCCAACCCATGACTCTATGGAAACAGCTCCAGCTTTGAGGACAGGGATGGTGCTTTTTTGATTTTCAGGTAAAAACCAGTTGTAAACAACTTCTCAAGCCCATTTGCCTGGTTTCTGCTCTTTTCAGGGGCTGCGGTGGCTGATGTGGATGAATTGAAACCTTTCCAGCCCCCAACACTCAAGGAATTCATGCTCCATCTGTCTGCATAATCAGGGAACTTGGCATTGTTTAATTGGCTGAACTCATTAACACGCCGTGAAAAATGGAATGAGTCTATTTCTGACTGCCTTGCTTCTCAGACAAAGCCCCAGACATCTGCGCCTCCGCTCTGCGCTTCGCCAGCTAAATAATTAGCTTGATAAGTTAAATTAGCAGACAGCTTTCCAGGGTGTTCTAATTAGCTTCAACACATAAACACTTCAAGCTGTATTTGAGTCTGGGTGTCCAGGCTTCAACATCTACCACACCGTCACCTGTAAACGTGCTTCAGATGTCCTGCAAAAATCAAAGGATTCCTCTGCATCATCCTGGGTAAATGCTCATTAAATTGGGAAAAATCCCATCCTCCACCTGTGGGGCTGCCCCAGAGACACCCCAGGGCCCCTCCATGGAGCTGCCCACCTGGATTGCTCCACAAGGAGGCTGAGGAAGGAATGTTCATGGAATCATGGGATGGTTTGGGATGGAAGGGACCTCAAAGCCCATCCAGTTCCACTCCCTGACAGGGGCAGGGACACCTCCCACTGCATCAATTTGCTCCAAGCCCCATCCAACCTGGCCTTGAACACCTCCAGGGCATGAGGACTCCAGAATTGGACACAGGGAGTGTGAGGAGGAGGCCATGGAGAGGTTGCAAGTGCTGAAGAACCTCCTGGATGAGCACAGACTGAGAGAATTGGGGTCATTCAGCCTGGAGGAGAAAAGTCTGCAGGGAGAACTTAGAGCAGCTTCCAGTATGGAGAGGGGCTCCAGGGAAGCTGGGAAGGGACTTTTTACAAGGGACTGGAGTGACAGGATGAGAGGGAATGGCTTTGAATAAGAAGTGCTAATATTTAGATTAGACATTAGGAAGAAATTCTTCATGATGAGGGTCATGAACCCCTGGCCCAGGTTGCTCAGAGCAGTGGTGGCTGCTCCACCCCTGGAGGGGTTCACAGCCAGGTTGGATGGGGCTTGGAGCCCCCAATCAAGGGGAAGATGTCGCAGGGGGTGGGACTGGATGGGCTTTGAGATCCCTTCCAACACAACCCAACCCGTTCCATGACACTATGACCCTCTCTCCGCTGGGCTTCATAGCACCACCTGTCAGGCTCCCAGTGAGCAGGGACCTGGAGCCACTGGTTCAACAACTCCAAGTTTCCCAGCTCTGGGCTCAGCAGCAGCCACTTCAGAGACAGGAGCCAAGTGTTGTCCACATCGGCAGATGGGGTGTAAAAATCAGTGTTTTGTGAAATCCCACGAAAATACAGCTCCTAAATCTTGACTTTAGGGCTCAAAATCCCATCTGAAAGATGCCGTTATAGCACTGGTTCATAGGCTCATAGAATCATAGAATCACCAGGTTGGAAGAGACCCACCGGATCATCGAGTCCAACCGTTCCCATCAATCACTAACCCATGTCCCTCAGCACCTCGTCCACCCGTGCCTTAAACCCCTCCAGGGAAGGTGACGCAACCCCCTCCCTGGGCAGCCTCTGCCAGTGCCCAATGACTCTTTCCATGAAGAATTTTTTCCTAATGTCCAGCCTAAATCTCCCCTGGTGGAGCTTGAGGCCATTCCCTCTCGTCCTGTCCCCTGTCCCTTGGGAGAAGAGCCCAGCTCCCTCCTCTCCACAACCTCCTTTCAGGGAGTTGGAGGGAGCAATGAGGTCTCCCCTCAGCCTCCTCCAGGCTAAACACCCCCAGCTCTCTCAGCCGTTCCTCATAGGCCTGTTCTCCAGCCCCCTCACCAGCTTCGTTGCTCTGTTGGAGGTGGATCTGTGCATCTGTGATGGATGTGGACAGATGGACAGATAAAGGGTTGCACTGGCAGGAGCTGACTGGGTGGTTGGGTGATGAGTTTGGCCGACACAGAGTTAATTTTCTTCATAGCAGCTCACACAGGGCTGTGTTTTGGTATTGGGACCAAAACAGTGTTGATAGAGCATTGATGTTTGTGTTATTGCAGAACAGGGCTTGCAGAGCATCAAGGACCGTGCTATTCCTCACCCTGCCCCACCAGGCTGGGGGTGCAGAGCTCGCCCTGATGGAGCAGAGGGATGTTCCACACAACATCCCACGCAGGAATAAAAGCTGGGGGAGAAGGAGGAAAGGGGGACTTCTGGAGTTAAAGCATTTGTCTTCCTAAATAATCACTACCTGTGATGAAACCCTGCTTGTCCAGCTGAACATCTGAGGGGTTAAACTATAACAGAGGGGGGTGATGGATGGGAGGAGGGATGGATGGATGGATGGGTGGATGGGAGGAGGGAGGGAGGGAGGGAGGGAGGGAGGGAGGGATGGATGGATGGATGGATGGATGGATGGATGGATGGATGGATGGATGGGTGGATGGGTGGATGGATGGATGGATGGATGGATGGATGGATGGATGGATGGGTGGATGGAGAGTGTGAAGTAGCTATAGGAAGGCACAGGGATGGATAAGAAAGCCAGCGGTGAACCAAAGCTGCCCCATATCCCAAAATCTGAATAGAAAATTACCCATCTAAAAGTAAACCAGCAGCAAAGAAGCAAGGATGACGTGGAAGGGCAGTGACCCCTCAAGTGTCCCCACCTCTGCTCAGCTGGAGTCCCAGGGCAGGAGATGCAGAGGAACAAAGAAACACACCACTAACTAGATCTTCACCACATTTGGCCACAGTTCTTTGGATGCAGCCCAGGACACTGTCTGCCCTCTGGGCTTCTAGAACCAAGAAATACACCCGCACGTGGATGGCATCACGGTGACAGCATAAATCCCCCCACCTTCCCCCAC
Organism: Phaenicophaeus curvirostris; assembly: GCF_032191515.1. Taxonomy (NCBI): domain Eukaryota; kingdom Metazoa; phylum Chordata; class Aves; order Cuculiformes; family Cuculidae; genus Phaenicophaeus; species Phaenicophaeus curvirostris. Next base: position 640,204 of record NW_027206681.1, read on the forward strand.
ACAGAGACAGGGAGACTCGCATATTCGGGGCTGGGAGGTGTTTATTTGGTGGTCACCACCCAACGGGTTAACACCTTGTGCTTGAGGGTTGCTTGTGGCACGCAGGGACCCTTCCCCGGGATGCTCAGTGGTACCTGCGGGCCAGAGCGTGAGCCACGACGCTGACCAGCTTCTGCCAGGCGAACTGGCAGGCAGGGGTGAAATCCCCGGCGAAGTGGGAAGCCAGGACGATGATGAGGATGTCTCCCAGGAGCTGGAGGAGAAAGAGGGCAAGCAGGCAGGGTTAGTGCTGCTCAAACTGCTCCAGAAACATTTGGCCCTCAAGGCACATGGTGTGAGCATCAGGGTTGGCCTGTGGCCTCAAGCTCTGACAGGGGAGGTTCAGGCTGGACATTAGGAAAAAATATTTCATGGAAAGGGTGATTGGTCCCTGTCCGAGGCTGCCCAGGGAGGGGTTTGAGTCCCCTTCCTGGAGGGGTTTAAGGGACGGGTGGACGAGGTGCTGAGGGACATGGGTTAGTGATTGATGGGAATGGTTGGACTCGATGATCCGGTGGGTCCTTTCCAACCTGGTGTTTCTACAGTTCTATGCAGGGACAGGAGTTGGACTCCATGAACCTTGTGGGTTCCTTCCAACTCAGGACATTCCACAATTCTCTGAACTGTTGTGCTGCAACGGACCAGGGAGCAGGGAACCGACGCCTCTGAGCTGGGGTGGAGATGTTGGGGCTCACAGCCTTCAGAGTTGGCTCTTCAGCCTTGCAGCACTCAGCTCCACCAGCCCCACGCTGTCCTGCCACCCCTTCCGCTGCAAAAAGCTTCTCCCTCTATGCCAGCTCTTTCTCTCCCTGGTTTTCCTGCTAAAAGCTTCCCCCTGGTGTCAGTCCTGCCACCCTCTTCTTATTCTCACACCACCCCGCAGCCCCCAGGCTGAATTCCTCTCCCTGAAGCTGAATTTCCCTCTGGAAAAGAATCCTGTGTGCTGCTCACTCATCCTCCTCCTCCTCATCCCTGTGGCTGGTTCCGGGCAACAGCTCATTCCCAGGGAATCCCCCAACAAAATCCTCAGACTTTCCATACAGAAAATGTCTTGATTTGGGGAAAACCACCTAAAATTCATTCTTTAATATAAAAAGGAATGACGAGACAAACCTTGAACCTATTTCTCCCTGATTTTTTGGGGATGCTGAAGTAACTTGACCTGAGATCCACCTTGCAAAAAATGCTCTTTAGAGGTAAATGGAGAAAATGACCCATTTTTATCTTAAAATGATGGGGGAGGAGCATGTGTTCCATGAAATAAGGCAGCCCATGCGGGACACGACAGGAACCTGCTCAGTTGTTTCCAAGCACACACAGAAGAGCGATGGAATCCTGGAATGGTTTGGGTTGGAAGGGACATAAAAACCCATCCAGTCCCACCCCTGCCATGGGCAGGGACACCTCCCACTGGATCAGGGGCTCCAAGCCCCATCCAACCTGGCCTTGGACACCTCCAGGGATGGGGCTTTCCCCTACAGGACCTATGGTTCCCTTAGTTGCTCTTCTCAGCTCCTCTCTGGCTCCTCCAGCCCCCTCTACACTTTTCCCTGGGTTTTTTCTTCTGTCCTCCGCTCCAGTATCTCCTTTAGGTAACCAACTTCTTTCCTCACCACCACTGCATTGTTGCTAAAAATGGGACTTTTTAGGGTGAAAGCCACCCACACTCCTGCAAACTCCTCCACACGAGCTGTCATCACCCTTGGGTGCTACACAGGGACCCTGTCTCCACCAGCAAAAGGAAACTACCCTAGAAAACAGGTTTGGAAGCGATGCCCCCAGTTTCAGAGCCAAAACTGGACAGAGAGAAGGGGTTGGGGCTGCAAACCCATCTCACCCTGAAGTTCTCGGGGTCCACATGCAGCTTCTCGCAGTGCAGCTCGGACAGCTTGGAGAAGGTGGCCTTAATGTTGTCCAGGTTCTTCACGGCTTCCCCGAAGGAGGTGAGCACTTTCCTGCCATGGGCGCGGACCTTGGGGTTGCCGAGGGTGGCAGTGGGGCTGGAGAGGTTCCCGAAGGAAGAGAAGAACCTCTGGGTCCAGGGGTAGACGATCAGCAGCCTGGGGAGAGACAGGGGGACACAAGAAGATGCTGTTAACACTCCAGGGACTGGAGAGGTTTCTCTGTCCAGGATGAAGCTGAGCAGACGCCCAGGAGATGGACCTACCTGGCCAGGGCCTCGGCACCACATTCCTCCACGTTGACCTTGCTCCAGACGCTGGTGATGAGCTGCTTCTCTTCGGCTGTCCAGTGCACCATGGTGGCAGGCGGGTTTGCTGGGAGCTGCAGGAGGACGCAGAGCTCGTAGCTGAGCTGCAGACCCCACGGAGGCTTTTATCCACTTTCAGCAGCTCCTCCCCACCTCCCCCTGCGGGGTCATTGGCTGGGGGTCCCCAGCACTGGTGGGGCAGCAGAAGGGGATGGCCAGGGTGTGGCGTGCTCAGAGTGGGCCCCTGGTTATCCTGAGCCTGAGATCCTTATCCCTACCCCTCTGTCCAGCCTGTTCTCCGTATCACCCACCAGATACGGGCCCCTTTGCGGAGAAGGGGCTGCACAACCCACCATGGTCATGGTTTAATGTGGCAGGGGAGTCGCTGGGGCGTGAGCCTGGGCTCTCCAAGCCCTGGACGCTGCCCTTCCGATCTCAAATATGAGGAATAAAAAATGTGGTGGGTTTGCCACCAGCAGACCCTGAGGATCCCTGAGTTGCAGGAGGACTCGGAGGTCCTTGACCCACCAGGAGCTGTGGGAGCACTGAGGTCTTGCAGCTGGAACCCACACTGACCCCTCTGCTCTCCTCCTGTAACCCTGACCTTCTCCATTCGCTGTTCCCTTCCCAAAAGGAAGGAACTATCCCAAAGGTTCTCCCCTCATATGTCAAAGGATCAGCGAGATGCAACAGGGAGCAAGAATCCAACAGGATCACCCTCTTCATCCCATTTCTGTTTCCAGCCGTATCCTAACAGGGCAGGTGAAGTGGCCTTTCAACACCAGGTTTGCCACAGCAGGATCTGCCGTGGGATCCAACAGCAGCAGAAGTTCAGCTCAAGGGGGACCCCAGGCCCTTTCCACCCTCACCCTGTTCACGTCATGTGAGTTGCTCCCCTGGACACCCCGAGCACACAAGGGGGACTCACCCACCCTGCAGCAATGACCCTGCGTGAGGGTGGTCTCCTGCTTTATTTTCTGCACCGAAGCCCACCAAACACAGCCCTGGTGAGAGTGCAGGGGCTGAGAGATGGGTCGTAGACTCATCAGATAATTAAGGTGGGAAAAGACCTCCAAGCTCATGCAGTCCGGCCGCCAGTCCAACCCCACTGTGCCAAGTGAACCCTGTCCCCGAGTGCCACGGCCACACGGGTTTTGACCCCCCCACCAGGGATGGGGACTTGACCACTGCCTTGGGCAGCCTCTGCCAGGGCTTCAACACTCTTTCCAGGAAGGAATTTCTCCCAATATCCAGTCTAAACCTCCCCTGGCACAACTTCAGGCCATTTCATAGAATCATGGAATCACCAGGTTGGAAAGGACCCACTGGATCATGGAGTCCAACCATTCCCATCAATCACTAACCCATGTCCCTCAGCACCTCGTCCACCCGTCCCTTAAACCCCTCCAGGGAAGGGGACTCAACCCCCTCCCTGGGCAGCCTCTGCCAGGGACCAATCACCCTTTCTGGGAAAATTTTTTCCTAATGTCCAGCCTGACCCTCCCCTGGTGGAGCTTGAGGCCATTCCCTCTCGTCCTGTCCCCTGTCCCTTGGGAGAAGAGCCCAGCTCCCTCCTCTCCACAACCTCCTCTCAGGGAGTTGGAGAGAGCAATGAGGTCTCCCCTCAGCCTCCTCTTCTCCAGGATAAACACCCCCAGGTCCCTCAGCCACTCCCAGAACCGCTGGGGCTCCAGACCCTTCCCCAGCTCCATTCCCTTCTCCGGACAGACTCCACTCCCTCCAGGTGTTGGAATGAGGGGCCAAAACTGAACCCAGGATTCAAGGCGCAGCCTCCCCAGTGCCAAGTGCAGGGGTATGATCCCTGCCCTGCTCCTGCTGGACACCCCATGGCTGATCCAAGCCCGGATGGTCCCACAGCACCGGGGTCAATCCACTGTCTCCCTTTTGTCTTCCACAGGGTTTGGGTTGGGCTGAGCCGGAGGCGCGGGGTTCAGTTGGAGAAGCTCCCAGGTAGGAGGCACTGGAACAGGCTGCCCAGGGAGGTGGTTGAGTCACCTTCCCTGGAGGTGTTTAAGGCACGGGTGGACGAGGTGCTGAGGGATATGGTTTAGTGTTTGGTAGGAATGGTTGGACTCGATGATCCGGTGGGTCTCTTCCAACCTGGTTATTCTGTGATTCTGTGATTCTGTGAAATGATCAGAAGCTCCATCCCTGCTCCTGGGAAGAGGTGTCCCATCAGGAACACAAATGGTGAGAAGATCCCAGCCTTCCTCTGGTGCACAGACCTGGTCTCTGGTCTGCTTGGGTCGTGTCTACCCCGAGGCACCTTGCTTGCAGGAGAGGACCTTCTTCTTTGGGTATTTCAGTCATTTCTGCCTGAGGTCTATGAACAACTGTGCTCATACAAATATCTGTCAAGAAACCCATGAAAAATGATGTAAGAAACTGGGTTTTGGGGACCATGGACACCCAACCACGACATTGCACCCTGGGCCTGTCCAGACTCCCTGCACTTTGGGACTCAGTAGAAATCACTTGACACCTTCTTTTTGCCACCAGAAGCAAAATGCCTCTTCCTCCAAGAAAAAAATGAGTTGGAAGAGGGTCTTGGGGGTCGGAAAGGGCTTTTCATAATGCCCGGTGGGTCAGAGTGGGTGGCCCCTGGATGTGGATGAAGCAGGGGTAGGATACGGTGCAGAAAGGGAGTCAGAGTCACTGGGATATCACACTATGCCCTCTTTTTTCTCCTTTTTCCCATCCTCTTTCAGCAAACTGTTGTTTTTACTGCGTCACACTCAGAAGTGAGGAGGCAGACGGAGCTTCCTATGCCCAGAACAACCTCTACCCACCAGTCCTGCCCTGCAGGCACTGAAACACCTAAACCACTGGCATGTAGAGCATCCATCAAACCCCATCCATCAATATCCACGTCCATTGATACCCACATCCATTGATAACCATGTCCATCAATACCCATATCCATCAATACCCACGTCCATCAATACCCACGTCCAGAAAATCATTGACAGCCACCACAATTAGCAGGAATGCCCCCCCCAGTCACAGAATGGGTGGTGTAGGGTGGAAGAGCAGCACATAAACAGGGTCTGGACAGGTCCTGATAGCAAAACGTTTATCAGGAACCTGCCCCCACCCAGCCGGCTGCGTGGCCCGTGTGAGTCAGCTAAATCCTCGTAGGCTCTGTGCCAGGAGTGAGTGAGGGTGGATTAAACTGTTCACTTGGTTTATCCTGCCTAAAAAAAATCTCACAAACCCTCCCAGTTCCTGCAAGAAAACTCCTTGGTTTCACAGTAAAATACAGCCCGGTTCCTCGGTGCAATCTTCCCGGAGCGGGACCACCAGGGCAGCAGGGGTGGATCTACCTGAAATGTGATTTTCAGAGGCAAATACCATGTATCCCCCCAAAAAAAACATGCAGCACAAAGGGAGGTGGCATTTTCTGGGAGCAAAACACCCACCCTCCTCAATTCTACCCCCTGTTCCCCTGTGGGTGCCCCAAGACCCCGTCTCCTCCACCCCTCCAGCTTCTCAAGGACACACAGACTCAGCAGGGACTTCACAGGATGAGCTTTATTTGGCTGTTAGAAGCTGTCATCTCCAGAACCACGGACCCGCTGGCGCGCGACGCGTGGCCGGAGGATGCTGCTGGGGATTCTCCTGTTGACTCTTTAGTGGTACTTGCGGGCCAGAGCGTGGGCCACGGCGCCAACCAGCTTCTGCCAGGCAGCCTGGCACTCGGGGGTGAACTCCTTGGTGAAGTGGGAGGCCAGGACGATGATCAGGGTGTCACCCAGGAGCTGGGGGGACAAAAGCACCCTTGGGTTAGCAATGCCCAGGAGCCAGACCCCCGTTCAAGCACTTGATTAGATCCAGGGGAACCTCTGGGCACCTAAACATGCAGGAGCCTTTTTTAGGATGCACCTGAAGCTTGTTCTCTGCTCTTACTCTAAAGATTCAGGTTCTGCCACTGCTGTGGGAAGAGGAGCTGAAAATGCTCCAGAAATCTGGTTGATTAAATTTATCTTTCTCTTTTCTGGCTTCATTTGGGAGCTTCTCCTGAGCAGAAGACTCAGCTGAGCATCTGCCACGTGGCAAGGAGCCGGCATTCTGTGCTGCAAAGCTCCCTGTCATGAACAAGGAGCTCACGCTGACCTGGGGGGATCCCTCCCAGCCCTGGATTAATTCCCCACTGGGAAACTCTCAGCTGCGGAGACATGGCTGGTGAAGTTTTCTCCCCCTTTTAGGTCCCATTGCTCTTTTTCTTTTGGCATCTGGTTACCGTCTTATGCGCCTCATCTCTTCTCCGTGTCAGGCTTCTCTCTCACTCCTTTGCTTTTCCCTTGGCTCAAACCTCTTCCTGCTCTTCAACTGCTTCTGCTTTACTCTCTCCCCTCTGTTTCCGCACAAAAACCACCTCCTCGCTGCCTTCCTGCTGCCTGTGGACCCTCCAAACAGCCTCTCTGTAGCCGTCACCACTCGGCCCCTTTGGTGCTTCCTCTTCAGCTGCAGGTTGGTCCTTTCCCTCTCGGTCCCTCTCCTGCACCTCCTCTTTGCCCCAACCACCAGCCCCTCTTCCTCCTGCACCATCACGCCAAGAGCGAATCCCTCACACGATGAAGGAACTGCTCGCGGGGACACGAGGGAGGGGAGGACGGGTGCCCTGGCGAGGAGCGCGGCTCACCCTGAAGTTCTCGGGGTCCACGTGCAGCTTGTCACAGTGAAGCTCGGACAGCTGGGCGAAGGTGCCCTTAATGTTGTCCAGGTGCTTCACGGCTTCCCCGAAGGAGGTGAGCACTTTCTTGCCATGGGCGTGGACCTTGGGGTTGCCGACGATGGCAGTGGGGCTGGAGAGGTTCCCGAAGGAAGAGAAGAACCTCTGGGTCCAGGGGTAGACGACCAGCAGCCTGGGGAGAGACAGGGGGACACAAGAAGACACAGACAACGTTAAAGATCCCAAATGCCATCACCAGGGTTTCTCTATCCAGGATGAAGCTGAGCAGATGCCCAGGAGATGGACCTACCTGGCCAGGGCCTCAGCACCACATTCCTCCACGTTGACCTTGCTCCAGAGGCTGGTGATGTGCTGCTTCTCTTCGGCTGTCCAGTGCACCATGGTGTTGGGTGGAGGGTAGCGCGCGGCTGCCGGCAGGTACGGAGAAGTTCTCGGCTCTTGCTCCCAAGGGGATCTGCGAGCGGGCGATCTCCATCCCCGCTTTTATCCACTACACTGGGCCCCTCCTCTTCTCCATGCACCCCTCCATTGGCTGAGTTCCCCCGAGTTCGGGGGGGGCCCCAGCCCTGGCACCGCAAGGGAGGGGACGCGGTGTCAGGGTGGGGCCCCAGGGCAAGGTGCCCAGATCCACCACCACGATGGGCTGGCGCGCCGCCCTCCCGCTGTCTTTGATTTCCAGCCCTGCTCCTCTCCACTGAACCGTGATGTTGGTCTCCACGCACAGCCCAAGCACAGCACCGCACGGGTCCCACAGGAGCCCTCGGAGGAAGGTGTATGAAGGGCTTGGTGACCCTCATGGCTGGCTGCGTGGATTTGTGACAGAAGACTCAGCCCTAGGGCGGTTGGGTCCTCCCTCTGAATGTACCAGTGGTGTGCAAGTGGTTTACTCTTTGTCCTCTTCTTGCAGGACCTGTGAGGGTGCTCCTTGTTCTTTCTTCTCTTTAGGGTAACACCAGGAAAACCATGGGCAGTGGTTTGCACTCGGAGATTGCTCCAGTCGCAAGGATCGTGGAATGGCTTGGGTTGGAAGGGACCTCGGAGCTGCTCCAGTCCAGCCATGGGCAGGGACACCTCCCACTGGATCAGGTTGTTAAAAGGTCCATCCAACCTGGCCTTGAACACGTCCAAGGATGGGACAGACACCACTTCCCTGGGCAGCTTGGCCAAGGCTCTCCCCACCCTCAGCATGCAGAATTTCACCCTAAAAGCTAATCTCAATCTTTCCCTTTTCAATTTGAAGCCATCTGCCCTCATCCTATCACTCCAGGCCCTTGTAAAAAGTCCCTCAGCAGCTTTCCTGGAGCCCCTTTCCATACTGGAAGCTGCTCTAAGGTCTCCATGGAGCCTTCTCTTCTCCAGCATGAACAACCCCAACTCTCCCAGACTGTCCTCTTTGCAGAGGTGCTTCAGCTCTTGGATCATCTCCGTGGCCTCCTCTGGACCCGCTCCAACAGCTCCATGTCCTTCCTGTGCTGAGGACTCCAGAATTGGACACGGGGCTCCAGGTGGGGTCTCCACAGAATGGAGCAGAGGGGCAGAATCCCCTCCCTCCCTGCTGGTCCCACGACTTTGGAATCAGCCCAGGACACGGGTGGTTTCTGGGTTGCAAGCGCACGTTGCCAGCTCATGTGGAGCTTCTCCTCCACCAACACCTTCTCCATACCTCCACCCCTAAGCAGAAGACTTTAAAATGTGCTTAAAATGAACTCTTTCTTATAAAAGCAAGCGAGACGGACGCATCCCCTGGAGAAGCCCCAGGCAGAGCACAGGGCTGGGGCTGCCTGGGCTGTTTGGGTTTGCCAGGGGTGTCTCTGCTGTCTCACAGCGTTCAGAGCTGCTGACAGTGAATGCTCCTCGTGTCCCAGCTGGGATCACCCTGTCGCCCTCACAGACACCTTCAGGGTTACTCAACTGTCAGCTTGAGCCTCCAACGCGTTCCAGACTGCTGCCCAGCTGTTGTAAACAGCCTCTGGGCCTGCCCAACACAGCAAGTGTCTTTAAAATGTCTTTGTGGCTGTCTAATCTCCAGACTCAAAAGCCCTTGCAAGTCTTTCCCAGGGAGTTTAATCTCGTGTGTCTCCCTTCTTCCATCTGGCAACCACCCCGTGGCTGGGGAGGATGTGAGAAGCGCTTTGAAGGAGTCACTTGCTTGGACAGGATGAGGTGTCCCTGCCCATGGATGATCTTTAAGGTCCCTTCCAACCCAAATCATTCTATGATTCTGTGACGATGTCTTCTAGCATGGACACCGTAAGCTCAGGAGATGCTGCTGCCCGCAGCGGTGAGTGAGGTGAAGCCGTGTGGGACAGGGCTGAAGGAGAAGGAAGGGAAAATAAGGGGAAGCTCAGCAGCACCCAGGGCTTGTTTATCTTTTGCTGCTTCTCTTGGTTCGGCATCTCACCTCACGCCTGGGATGGGCATTTGAAGCTGCCCTTGTGGGATGGTGCATCAGAGCTCCTCAGATCCCACCAGTCCACCCAGCCAATACGGAACCTCGGAGCTGTGTCCACAGATCTCATCTCAATCTCCCCTCTTGCAGCTCAAAAACTTTCCCATCATCCCATCCCTGCACTCCCTGATCCAGAGCCCCTCCCCAGCTTGCCTGGAGCCCTTTTCCATACTGGAAGCTACACTAGGGTCTCCCCACAGGCTTCTCTTGTCCAGGCTGAACAACCCCAACTCTCCCAGCCTCTCCTCATACAGGAGGTTGTCCAGTCCTCACATCATCTCCGTGGCCTCCTCTGGACTCGCTCCAACAGCTCCACATCCTCCCTGTGCTCAGGACTCCAGAACTGGACACAGGGCTCCAGGTTTGGTCTCCCCAGAGCAGACCAGAGGGGCAGAATCCCCATCCCTGTCCTGCTGTTCCCACAGCTTTGGATGCAGCCCAGGACATGGTTGGTTTCTGGGCTGTGAGCACACCTTGCTGGCTCTTGTGGAGCTTCTCCTCCCCCAGCACCCCGAGTCCTTCTCCTCAGGGCTGCTCCCAATCCTTTCTCCATCCAGCCTGCACCGGTGGTTGGGATTGCCCTATCCCAGCTGCAGGATCTTCCCCTTGGGCTTGTTGAACTCCATGAGTTTCATACAATCCCACCGCTCCAGCCCGTCCAGATCCCTCTGGATGGCAAGTAGAGAATTTACTTTAAGGTCTCACCACCAGTTACAGCTGAAGCCACCAGGCAAGGCTCAGTTCCTAGTTGCATCACAGCCTTCTTGCATGACTCCAAGTGCATCAACACATCCTACAGAGCATCAGGACCCTGTTTGCAAGATGGTACCTGTAAGAATTCCCTTCTTCTTGGACGACCTCCCCTGTGAGCAGGAAACACTTTGGATTGAGATGCTCTGCCAAGTAGGAGGGTGGAAAAACATCACGGCTTTCAAAGATACACAAGCAGCAGAGAGCAACGTTACGGAGCAGAGGGAAGGCTGGAAGAGCTGACGGAGCTTCATTTGGAGCAGGTAATAGGAGACAAGACAATGCTCTTTGATTTATAAAGGCGGCTGCCAGGAGGAAGAGAAGAGGGCAGATGTCATCCTGCATATGGTGAGAGACAAGCCCTGCGAGGCTGTTCCTTAGGGCTGGATCGTTTTATGTGAAGAAGCAAACTGACTGGGACTCTACCGACAGCAGCGATGATGCTTTGCCAGGATAGCTGATTTCTTCTGGGGTTCTAGGCATGCTCTGAACCAAAAGAACTTATTTTTTCCCCCATAAGCGCTGTCTGCACTCAGCATCTAGCACCTGATAGAGCAAAACCATATGGCTTTTGCCAGGCAGATAGGGTATTTTTTTCCTATTTCTACTTGCATTCTGTAACAAACAAGCATGGTTCCCTGTCTGGTATTTGGTGTGCACCCCATTTCTGGTGCTGGCAGGCTCAGGACTGAGGACCAAACCATTCCTTGGTTCTATGAGTGAACTCGGGGCCCTACCACTCTCTGCTTGGGATGGAGTTCTCAGTGCTCAGGACTCTTCCCTCGAGCATCCTTCCAGCTGGCTGTTTCCTTTGGTGTGGGAGCAAGAGTCCCTAAGTCGTTCTTCATCTCCTGGCCCTGAGCTACTTCCATGGATGGGAACCTTCCCTTTTATCTATAAACCCTTCCCTTTATCTATAAAATAGAGAAACCATCATGATAGTGGCAAAAGGCATCTACAGGGATGACTTTTCTGCAACCAAGCAGAGTTTGTTGGTCAATCAGATTGCAGGAGGCGATATCCCGTGCCAAGCTTTACCAGAGCCCTTATCGGCAGGAGTGGCAGCCGTGCCCAGCCTCTGTCACTCTGGATCCACGCCAGTCTCTCCTCTCTCCTCCAAAACATGGAATTTCTTCTGTCTTAAGCCAGTGGGTCTTGTGGGTGTCTATTTCTTGTGATCTTCCTTCCCCAGGTGAGAAGTCCTGTCCAGGCTCATCCTGCTCAGTGCCAGCTTCCTCACCAGGGTCCTGCACTGGGGTCGGGGCAATCAAACAGAAATCCAGGCTGGGTTTGAGAACAGCCCTGAGGAGAAGGACTTGGGGTGCTGGGGGAGGAGAAGCTCAATGTGAGCCAGCAATGTGTGCTCATAGCCCAGAAATCAACCATGTCCTGGGCTGCATCCAAAGTCGTGGGACCAGCAGGACCAGGGAAGGGGATTCTGTCCCTCTGCTCCTCTCTGGTGAGACCAAACCTGGAGCCCTGCATCCAGCCCTGGAGTCCTGAGCACAGGGAGGACATGGAGCTGTTGGAGTGAGTGCAGAGGAGGCCACGGAGATGATGTGAGGGCTGGAGAACCTCCTGTATGAGGACAGGCTGGGAGAGTTGGGGTTGTTCATCCTGGAGAGGAGAAGGCTCCATGGAGACCTTAGAGCAGCTTCCAGTATGGAAATGGGCTCCAGGAAAGCTGGGGAGGGGCTCTGGATCAGGGGCAGGGATAGGAGGAGGGGGGATGGTTTTGAGCTAAAAGAGAGGAGTTTGAGATGAGATCTTAGGAATAAATGTTTTGCTGTGAGGGTGGGGAGGCCCTGGAACAGGTTGCCCAGAGCAGGGGTGTCTGCCCCATCCCTGGAGAGGTTCAAGGCCAGGTTGGATGGGGCTTGGAGCCCCTGATCCAGTGGGAGGTGTCCCTGTTCATGGCACTGGAGTGGAACTGGATGAGCTTTCAGGTCCCTTCCAACCCAAACCATCCCATGATTCTGTGTCCCATGGGAGATCCATGCATGGGGCACCCCAGCATCACTTTCTCCCTGGAGGTCCAGGACAGCTCCATCGGGCAGGCAAGGATAGGCAGCAGTGACCCAGCTCCTGCCTTTTGGAGAGACACCAAACAGCCACCCTTTCTGCAGCCTGATGCTCCCAGCAGCCCTGATCCCGTTGCCTCCCTTCATGCCCCCTGCTCCCTCCCGCCCATCCCACCAGCAGCCCCAGAGACACAGGAGCACAATATGTAGTCCAGAAAATGTGGTTTTTATTGACTGTTAGAGACACATCTCCCTCCAGGCATGTTTAGTGGTACTTGTAAGCCAGAGCATGGGCCACCACGCCAACGAGCTTCTGCCAAGTGGCCTGGCAGGCAGGGGTGAAGTCCTTGGTGAAGTGTGCGGCCAGCACGATGATGAGGATGTCTCCCAGGAGCTGGAAAGGAGAAGCAAGGAAATCAGGTCAACACGGTGTTTGAGCACCCTTTGTCCTTTGAAGGACCAGGGGCTGAAGGGAACCAAGCTCTGGTGGGTCCTGGAGGCTGCAGCCAAGGGAAGCTCTTTTAGCTGAGTTCTCTGTGCAGGAGGAGTCCTGTGCTGACCACATCCACCTCCTCTGTCTCTGTGTCTCCTAATACCCACTTTTCCCACACTCTAGATTTTATTTCCAGCCCTTTTCTGTCTTTTTCCTACTGTATCATCTCATTCCTACTTGAGGACAGGGTTAGGGTCAGCATGAGGTCTACATCCCTAAAATTAGGCTTAAACAGAGGCTGAGACCAAGACCATCAGCCACATCCAACCCCCTCAATCCCTTCCAGCCTGAACTTCTCCCTCTCTTCACACACAGGGACTTCTCCCCCTTTCCCCTGATCCCATTTGCTTCATTCCCCTCCCGCTCCCCTCCCTCATCTCCTGACCTTGTCCCCACGCTCAAACCTGACTCTAACGGCAGACTGAATCTCTTCCCATCAGTGCCCACTCCCTGAGCTCTCCTCCCATGCCTGCAAGCCCTGGGAAAAGGGGAGAGATGACGAGGTCCCCATCCCTGGGACAGGAGGTGCCAGAGGGAGGTCACACATGGCACCAAGACAGCACCTGCACCCTTCGGGCACTGCCCTCCATCCTCTCCATCCTCTCCATCCCCAGCCCTCCAGGCCTCCAGACCTTGGAATCACCAAGTCAGGGATATATGCAGTTGGAAGGGACCCGTAAGGAACACTGAGTCCAGCTCCCTGCTCCTCACAGGATCACCTAAACCTAAACCATATGACTAAGAGCATCCTCCAGGCGTTCCTTCGACTCCAACAGCCTGGGGGCCATGAACACTTCCCTGGGGAGCCGGTTCCAGTGACCAACCACCACATCTCCCTCAAACCCCTCACAACCAGGCATTATCAAATACCCAACCTCCTCCTCTCCTCCAGTTTCCACCTAAGCCACCCCTGCTCTGTTTGGTAACTAAAATTGCTGTTATTTAGGTTTGTTTGAAACCCTCTCAGCACTGATCTGCTCGGTAGGATGAAAGGGAAAAGGGTCAAGTCCTGAGAGTGGCTCACCCTGAAGTTCTCGGGGTCCACATGCAGCTTCTCGCAGTGCAGCTCGGACAGCTTGGAGAAGGTCGTCTTGACGTTGTCCAGGTTCTTCACGGCTTCCCCGAAGGAGGTGAGCACTTTCTTACCATGAGCGCGGACCTTGGGGTTGCCGACGATGGCAGTGGGGCTGGAGAGGTTCCCGAAGTTATCAAAGAACCTCTGGGTCCATGGGTAGACGATCAGCAGCCTGGGGAGAGACAGGGGGACACAAGAAGATGCTGTTAACGCTCCAGGGACTGGAGAGGTTTCTCTGTCCAGGATGAAGGTGAGCAGACGCCCAGGAGATGGACCTACCTGGCCAGGGCCTCGGCACCACATTCCTCCACGTTGACCTTGCTCCAGACGCTGGTGATGAGCTGCTTCTCTTCGGCTGTCCAGTGCACCATGGTGGCAGGCGGGTTTGCTGGGAGATGCAGGAGGACGCAGAGCTCGTAGCTGAGCTGCAGACCCCACGGAGGCTTTTATCCGCTCCCAGCAGCTCCTCCCCGTCCAGCGCTGCAGGGTCATTGGCTGGGGGTCCACACCAGTGGTGGGTCAATCTGTCCGTGGAGTGGTCAGCCTGCGATGAGGTGTGGTCTTCAAGGAAAAAGCCCTGTGACCTGATTAACAGGCAGGCTCTGGACACAAAGTCCTCTTATCTGCCTCTCCATCCATCCCACCACCGCCTGAACACACTACCCTGTGCCCTCCAGCCACCCTCAGGCAATGGCCTGTGAGCAAGGGGCTTCACAACAGACTCATGATGGCACAGCCCAACCTTTGTGTCCTCTGCAGGGTTCAAGGATCTCCAAACCTGAGGGGTATTTCTCTGATATGATGGATAGAATCACAGAATCATAGAATCACCAGGTTGGAAGAGACCCACTGGATCATCGAGTCCAACCATTCCCATCAATCACTAAACCATGTCCCTCAGCACCTCGTCCACCCATTGATGAGCTGATTTGTCTGGAGAACAAGCCTTATGAAGAGCGGCTGAGGGCACTGAGTGGTCCTCAGCTCTCAGGATCCTCTCATGGGGGCAATTCCTGCAGGCACCCATATTTTTCACCTACATTTCCTCAGCCAGCCGGGTTGGGATGGGCTGTTGTTGCACCACATGAGTTCAATCCACGGATCCCCACTCCAACACCTACTGGGTTCATTTCTGGGCCCCTCACTGCAAGGAAGACCTTTGTGGGGCTGGAGCACGTCTGGAGAAGGGAACGGAGCTCAGGAAGGGTCTGGAGCCCTGAGATGCGGCTGAGGGCCCTTGGGGCTGTTCATTGTGGAGAAGCCCTGGCAGAGGCAGCCCAGGGCAGTGGTGGAGTTCACACCGTTGGAGGGATTAAAAAGATATGTAGAGGTGAAACTTTGGTACATGGCTCAGTTGGCATTGTGGGGCTGGGCTGAGTTTGGACCAGATGAGCTTAGAGGTCTGTTCCAACACCAATGATTCCATGGTTCTATGATATATGAGCTGAAGGGCTTCACCAGCTCTTCTGGACACACAGACCAGCAGAGAAGCCCTTGTCTGTTCTCCTGAGCAGGCAACCTTCATCAGGTAAAACTGTGGAAAACACCAGCCTGCCCAGTTCCTCCACACCCAAATCAGGAGCTGGAGATACAAGGACATGAAGCCAAGTGTTAATGAAACAGAGGGAACCTCCAGGTTTTGAGGGATGGTGGGTGGTGTGAGGGTGGGGAGACCCCACAACAAGTTGCCCTGAGAAGTGGTGGTTGCCCCATCCCTGGAGGGGTTCAAGGCCAGGTTGGATGGGGCTTGGAGCCCCAAATCCACTGGAAGGTGTCCCTGCTCATGGCAGGGGGTAGAAATTGGTGGGCTTTGAGGTCTCTTCCAACCCAAACCGCTCCATGATTCCACAAGATCCATGCTCAAATGCCAGAAATGCAAAGCCAGGACACAGGAGCTTTGTGGCAACCTGACAAGACCATGAATTTGCATCTATTAAGAATGGTTGGACTCGATGATCCGGTGGGTCTTTTCCAACCTGGTAATTCTATGATTCTATGATTCTATTTGTAGGCGCTCTAGGAGGTTTCATCCAGACCTCTGACCCATTCCAGTGGCAGATCCATCGTGGCCCATTGGTCTCATCGGAGCTGGTCTGGGCGGTAGAATGAGCCCGTCACCATGACCCACTTGGGGTGCCCAGGTTTGTGGTCAGGTTTCAGATCCTTGCCTCCAGGTCCTAGGAGACATTATTAATTTTCTCACATTTCTGAGCCCCGAGCAAGGCCCAGAGGCCCCTTCCAGCTGCAGGTCGGCTGCCGGAGCTCTCTGATAACACAACGCGGAGCAGGGTCTGCTCGGGGCTGATAAATGTATCACGAAGGTGGCTGCTGCTTGCTCTAGCTCCTCACCTAAAGAGCACACAGGATGACACCCCCTCGGCTCCTGGGGTGAATTGAAGGCTTCAGAAGTAGTCAGTTTTCATAGATTCATAGAATCATCAAGGTCGGAAAAGACCTTTCAGAACCCCTGGCCTCCAGACCCCTTCCCAGCTCCGTTCCCTTCTCTGGACGTGCTCCAGCCCCTCCAGGTCTTTCTTGGAGTGAGGGGCCCAGAAGCAAACCCAGCACTTGAGGTGCTGCCTCCCCAGCACCGAGTGCAGGGGGACAATCCCATCCCTGCTCCTGCTGGCCACCCCATGGCTGATCCAAGCCAAGATGCCCTTGGCCTTCTTGGCCACCTGGGCCACTGCTGGATCATGTTCAGTCACTGTCCACTAACACCCTCAGGTCCTTCTCCTCCAGGCAGCTTTCCAGCTCTTCCTGAAGCCTGGAGCGCTGATGGGGTCTTGTTCAACCAGGTCCTGCACTTGGGACACAACCCCATGGGCCAAGGCGTCTGCAGAGCCTCCCTCCCCTCCTTTTGACCACCTGCCAGCTGAATTTAACTCCATTCCTCACAACTCCTGGGACCTGGCTAATGCGGCAGGACTCAAAGGTTCTCTCTCAGCACAGAGATGTGACTCCTGTCTGGGGGAAGGCGAGAGCTGGCCCAGCGTGGCCGTGTCGTTCATTGCTCCTCTCACCCTGCAGCCCGTGTTTCTGGCAGCCCCAACGCTGGAAATAAACTCCGTCTCTATTATTAGCAACGCCTTCGCCTCATCTGCAGTGGGAGTCTTGTTTTCAGCTCTGCAGAGCTGAGCTTTGAAAGAGAAAAGATAATGAAGTGGGTTTTTTTCCTTCTGCATCTGAAGCAGCAGCGCGGAACGGCTCGGGGAGGGGTGGGAGAGAGCGTGAGGAACTGGGACAAGCAGGACAACATCAGACACAGAAGCTTGAGGGAAGAGTATAAACTGCAGCACTGGTAGTAAAAATGTGGTTAATAAGTGCTGGTTTTCTGGCGTTTGCAGAAAAGCAGGCAGGGACGCAGCTCATGGTGAGAAAACTCAGCTCCTGGTCCTGCACTCGGACACTTTAGGGTTAGTTTCTGCGGGAGCAGCTGCAGGAGCAGCATCACTTCTTCATGAGATGGTTAAAAACCAGGAGCTGAGGGGAAGGTTGAGGGAAATGGGGTGGAGAGAGGCTCGAATCATTCCAGCTGCCTCATCAATGAGATCTTTGGTGTTGTTCTTCAATAACAAAGGGATCTGAACAGGCTGGATCCATGGGCTGAGGCCAACGGGATGAGGTTCAACCAGGCTGACTGCCGCGTCCTGCCCTTGGGGCACAACAACCCTGAGCAGCTCCAGACTAGGAGAAGTCTGGCTGGAAAGTGCCTGGAGGAGAAGGACCTGGGGGTGTTGGTTGAACAGGAGCCAGCAGGGGCCCAGGGGGCCAAGGAGGCCAAGGGCATCTTGGCTTGGAGCAGCCACAGCGTGGCCAGCAGGAGAAGGGAAGTGATTTTCTCTCTGAACCCACCACTGGCAAGGCCAAACCTCAAATCCTGGGTTCGGCTCTGGGCCCCTCACCACAAGAAGGACCTTGAGGGGCTGGAGCGAGTCTGGAGAAGAGCGATGAAACTGGTGAAGGGCCTGGAGAACAAGCTTTATGCGGAGCAGCTGAGGGAACTGGGATTGTTTAGGCTAGAGAAGAGGAGGCTGAGGGGAGGCCCCATCACTCTCTCCAACTCTCTGAAAGGAGGTTGTGGAGAGGAGGGAGCTGGGCTCTTCTCCCAAGGGACAGGGGACAGGACGAGAGGGAATGGCCTCAAGCTCCACCAGGGGAGGGTCAGGCTGGACATCAGGAAGAACTTCACTGAAAGCGTTGTCAGGCCCTGGCAGAGGCTGCCCAGGGAGCTGGTGGAGTTCCCATCCCTGGAGGGGGTTAAAACTGTGTGGCCATGGCACCTGGGGACAGGGTTCAGTCAGCACAGTGGGGTTGGGCTGACGGTTGGGCTGGATGAGCTTGGATGTTTTTCCCAAACTTAACAATTCATAGAATCATAGAATCGTAGAATCATAGAATCACCAGGTTGGAAGAGACCCACCGGATCATCGAGTCCAACCGTTCCCATCAATCACTAACCCACGTCCCTCAGCACCTCGTCCACCCGTCCCTTAAACCCCTCCAGGGAAGGGGACTCAACCCCCTCCCTGAGCAGCCTCGGACAGGGACCAATGACCCTCTCTGGGAAAAATTCCATCCCGATGTCCATCCTGACCCTCCCCTGGTGGAGCTTGAGGCCATTCCCTCTCGTCCTGTCCCCTGTCCCTTGGGAGAAGAGCCCAGCTCCCTCCTCTCCACAACCTCCTCTCAGGGAGTTGGAGAGAGCAATGAGGTCTCCCCTCAGCCTCCTCTTCTCCAGGAGAAACACCCCCAGCTCTCTCAGCTGTTCCTCATAAGGCCTGTTCTACAGCCCCTTCACCAGCTTTTTCCTGGATGAGGGAAAGGCTGTGGATGGATCTTCCTGGACGTCAGCAAAGCCTTTGACACAGTTTCTCCCAGCATTCTGCTTCAGAAACTGTCACCTCTGGCCTGGACAGGCGCACACTCTCCTGGGTGGAAAACTGGTTGGCTGGAGGGCCCAGAGAGTGGTGGGAGATGGAGTTAACTCCAGCTGGAGGCCAGTGACAAGTGGGGTTCCCCAGGGCTCAGTGCTGGGTCCAGCCCTGTTCAGCGTCTTCATCAATGACCTGGATGAAGGCATCGAGGGCACCCTGAGCAAGTTTGGGGATGACACTGAGCTGGGTGGAAGCTGGATCTGCTGGAGGGTTGGGAGGCTCCAAAGGGATCTGAACAGGCTGGATCCATGGGCTGAGACCAACGGGATGAGGTTTAATGAGGCCAAATGCCGGGTCCTGCCCTTGGGGCACAACAACCCTGAGCAGCTCCAGACTAGGAGAAGTCTGGCTGGAAAGTGCCTGGAGGAGAGGGACCTGGGGGGGTTGGTTGAACAGGAGCCAGCAGGGGCCCAGGGGGCCAAGGAGGCCAAGGGCATCTTGGCTTGGAGCAGCCACGGCGTGGCCAGCAGGGCCAGGGAGGTTCTTCTCCCTCTGGGGAGACCCAACCTCGAATCCTGGGGTCAGTGCTGGGCCCCTCACCACAAGAAGGATGTTGAGGCTCTGGAGCGAGTGCAGAGAAGAGCAACGGAGCTGGGGAAGGGGCTGGAGAACAAGCCTGAGGGCCCTGGGGGTGTTTATCCTGGAGAAGAGGAGGCTGAGGGGAGACCTCATTGCTCTCTGCAACTCCCTGAGAGGAGGTTGTGGAGAGGAGGGAGCTGGGCTCTTCTCCCAAGGGACAGGGGACAGGACGAGAGGGAACGGCCTCAAGCTCCACCAGGGGAGGTTTAGGCTGAACATTAGGGATAATTTTTTTCCCAGGAAGGGTCAATGGGGACTGGCAGAGGCTGCCCAGGGAGGGGGTTGAGTCACCTTCGCTGGAGGGGTTTAAGGGACGGGTGGACGAGGTGCTGAGGGACATGGGTTAGTGATTGATGGGAATGGTTGGACTCGATGATCCGGTGGGTCTCTTCCAACCTGGTGATTCTATGATTCTATGAACACCACTTCTCCCAGTGCTGTGCTTGGCCTGGCAGAGCATCCCTGGCCACAGCAGCACGCAGCACCCCGCTATCAGCCCAACAGCCCCTGGCTGGGACCCCGGCCGTGCCCAGCTCCCCCTGTATCGCCTGTGGGCAGCCCATCGCCTCCCACGCCCTGTGAGTCCCGCACCAGATAGCTCCTCACTGCAACCCCAGATAAAAACCAGCCACCCGCAAGGTGTGACAGCGTGTTTTCTGCCTCTAGGTTTAGCTGAAATGGGTGTCGGTGGGGCTGGGGGCTGGATCTGCTGGTACAGGGACAGCTGTACAGGCTTGCATCCAGCCCTACACCTGCTGCAAACTGAGTTTTCCAGCTGTTTTTTCCCTTTCAGGGCAAGGTGAGAGTGTCATGAGGTGGTATTTCAGGGTTTCCTTCATCACTGTCTTGTGCCCAGAGGCAACGTCCACCCCAGGGTGAAGCAGGGACCAGCACAGCGCTGAGGAGGAGGAGAGCAGATGATTCTGCTCTTCTAGGAATATGGGAATGCCTAAATGGGTCCCCACCAGGATCCCTGGGCAGGATCCGAGATCCAGGATCTCCTGGCAGGGCAGGAGGTGAGCAGAAGAGAGAGGAAAGGATGGAAAATCAAGTCCATATAGGAGATTCCTTCTAGGATCTCCTGCCCATGCAGAAGAAATGAGTGATTAAAACACCATGGGATAGCACGGTGCCACAAATTATAGTGCCCTGGGGAGAAAACCTTGGAAGCAGAAAGCCCTCAGGCACTGGGGGAGTCGTCTGTGTCCCTGTGCTCACTGAAATCCAGCAGCACAGCCTGGCAACTCAGCTGGCCCCAAAGTCATAGAATCATAGAATCACCAGGTTGGAAGAGACCCATCGGATCATCGAGTCCAACCATTCCTATCAAACACTAACCCATGTCCCTCAGCACCTCGTCCACCCGTCCCTTAAACCCCTCCAGGGAAGGGGACTCAACCACCTCCCTGGGCAGCCCTGATCCTTGGGGGTTTGCAGAGTCCCTGGGCTCACGCTGGAATCCAGCAGCGCAGCCGCTCTCCTGTCTCTTGCTGGCAACTCAGCTGGTCCCAAAATCCTGATTCTTGGTGGTCTGCAGCGTCCTACAGTCCCATGGGTGCAGAGTCCGGGGTTGGAGGCTCTCCTGGTACCTTCATCCTCTGGTTCCATCATGCTCCAACAGGGAATTCCTCCAGACTCAGCCTTTTTGACGCAGCTCTGCTGATGCTCAGCATGAACTTGCAGTTCAGGAAAGCAGAAAGTGGCCAGGAAGAGCCATTCCCAGGGCTTTGCAGACCCAGG
Organism: Phaenicophaeus curvirostris; assembly: GCF_032191515.1. Lineage (NCBI taxonomy): Eukaryota > Metazoa > Chordata > Aves > Cuculiformes > Cuculidae > Phaenicophaeus > Phaenicophaeus curvirostris. The sequence goes on from NW_027206681.1 coordinate 661,210, forward strand.
TGGGGGAAGAGATGCAGATCCGAGTTGGTGCTGGCACAGGATCAACCCACAGAGCAGAGAAGGTCTGGACTTGCTCGCTGTGAGCCAGCCTGGGGAGGGAAAATCCTTTGGGATGGAGCACAGCCATGCTGGGCAAGTTGGAAACCGCTCTCAGCAGCGTAGACAGGAGATGTGAAGCCACTGTCTGGAAACCCTGGGGCTTTTGCAGGGCTCTCAAGGCTCCACATCTCCAGATCAGGTGCCACCAGCTTCCTTCGTTTGGCTGTGATGGTGTTGGATGCTGCCTTCATCTGCTGCTTCCCCAGCCCCTACGCTCCCACTCCTGAAAGGGGAGGCTGCTCTACTCTCCTCCAACATCTTTCCTCACCTCTCGTCCCTCAGGAAGGCCAGAGCTCCTCAGGAAAACTCAGTCTTGATGCAGGAAGGGGAGAGGGACCCCACTGCTCCAGAAGGATGCTTGGATGTACCCATGCTGGGCAGAAGCTGGTGTGCAGAGCAGATTCCCTTCCCCACATCTTAACCCTAGAGACTTTATATCAAGCCAAACCTTTGCTTTCCCTCAAAAGCATCCTTCTGAGCAGCAGATGAGCTCCAAGGGACCTGGCTGGTGCTCCCAGTTCTGTGCCTGCTGCAGGTCTGGCTGGTGCTGGAGCTTTGCAGAAGGTCTCTCAACAACAGACCCTCGCAAAAAAAGCCCCCAGTGCTGGGTGGGAACCACAAGAGCTGCGTCTCAGACCCTGCAGTCCAGGGGCTTCTGCTCATGAGCAGAATGACACCCAGGGAAATCTCTTTGCAGTGCTGAGCAGCAGTTTGAGGGTGGCCTGTGCCATACAGGGTTGGACTGGAGGAGCTTAGAGATCATTTCCAACCTTCATGACTCCATGGTTCTATGATTCCATCCAGTTCCACCCTGTGCATGGACACATCCCACTGGATCAGGGGCTCCAAGCCCCATCCAACCTGGCCTTGAACCCCTCCAGGGATGAGGCAGCCACCCCTGCTCTGGGCAACCTATTACCAGTTTTGCTAAGGTCCCCACAGCACCAAACCAGCACCAAACCAGCACCAAACCACCACCCCAGCATCGTGCACTCAGCACATCCCCTTTCCCCCAGACAGTCCCAGGTAACAACACCTCTGTGGGGCCAATCTGAGGGTAACAAGGGGCTTGAGGGGGGCAACAAGGCTGGGGGAGGGTCTGGAGCAGCTGAGGAACCTGGGACAGTTTAACCTGGAGAAGAGGAGGGTGAGGACAGACCCCATCGCTCTCTGCAAGGTATTCAAGGTCAGGTTGGATGGGGCTTGGAGCCCCCTGATTCCATGGGAGGTGTCCCTGCCCGTGGCAGGGGATGGAACTGGATGGGCTTTTATGTCCCTTTCAACCCAAACCATTCCATGGTTCTATGACCTTCAGGCCAGTCCTGCTTCACTCGCAAGTCCTGGGACCGCAGAGGTGCTGGGATGAGATGCAGAACACCAGGACCTGTGCTGGGGCTGCCGGAGAGAGGCTCTGCCAAAGGCTGCCCCCTCCCTCCCAGGATTTCAGTGCATCCCTCAGGGTAGGGAGCTGCTCTCGCTTGTGAGGGGTACGTGGAATCAGGGACTCAAGGATCCAGGGACTCATGGAACCATGGAATCTACTTCCAGTACCTCCCACTGGATCAGGCTGCTCAAAGCCCCGTCCAACCTGGCCTTGGACACCTCCAGAGATGGAGCATCGACCATGTCCCTGGGCAACCTGCTCCAGAGAGTGTCCACCCTCATCGTGAAGAAAGACACTTTGTTTTGAGGCTCCTTTTCAGCCACTGTGGCAGAAAAGCTGAGATGGATGGAGTGCTGGCTCCCATGCTCAACATTCCAACCCATTTTTTGCACCGGGATGCTCTGGTGATTTCTGCCCTTTTGCTGCGTCCGGGCTCTTCGATCATAAACTGAGTTTTCGGGGCAGAGTGCTGAGTCACGACAGCCTCTCGCAGCCCGGCTGCGGCGTGATGATAAGTGGGACGGCACAAACAGGAGCCCGGCTGCGCGCCGATAAGGCAGCGCCGGGGCAGAGACCCCCCTTTATGCTGAGTCAGACTTCTGACGCAGCAGAAAGCGCTTCTGCTGAGACGGCGTGGCCGTCAGCTGAGAAATAGTGCGTCTGAATTTTCCTTCACGGGAGCAGGGGGGAGATGGCAGCCCTGGGGTGCTCGTCCCTGCAGCAGCCTGGTCCCCATCACTGCCCTCCGTGGCTGAGCCCATGATGGGCTTGGGGGTCAGATTCCCAAAAAGAGAGTGGGAAGGGTCCTGATAACCAACCCTTCTTCACCATCCTCCCCTCTTGCCCTCTGTGTGTGTGGCTGAATGTTTTGGCTCCTTTCAGAACTGTTCCTATTTAGAATCTTGGAGTGGTTTGGGTTGGAAGGGACCTCAAAGCCCATTCACTTCCACCCCCAAGCCATGGGCAGGGGCACCTCCCACTGGATCAGGGGCTCCAAGCCCCATCCAGCCTGGTCTTGAACCCCTCCAGGGATGGGGCAGCCACCCCTGCTCTGGGCAACCTGGGCCAGGGCCTCCCCACCCTCACAGGAGAACATTTCTCCCTAAGATCTCATCTCAATCTCCCCTCTTTCAGCTCAAAACTGCTCCCCTCATCCCATCCCTTCACTCCCTGCAGAGGGAACCACACCACCTTGCACCCCTCCCAGAGAAAGGCTCTCGGGGGATCAGAATTCCCTTGCTTTTCCCTGCACTGGCTGGCAGGCAGAGCTGCTTGGTGGGGAAACTGAGGCACTGAGCAGGGCAGTGGCACCCAAAGTGGCACAAAATGCTCCTGGCGGGGCAGCAATCCTCTCAGGAAAGAGGGTCCCAAACCTGCTCCTCCACTAGGGATACAGCCAGGTGTAAACTTCCTTAGCCATTCGTAGAGTCATGGAATCACAGAATGGTTTGGGTTGGAAGGGGCCTCAAAGTGCACCCAGTTCCATCCATGGGCAGGGACACCTCCCATTGGATGAGGTTGCTCCAAGCTCCATCCAGCCTGGCCTTGAACTCCTCCTGGGATGGCTCAGCTACTGCTTCTCTGGGCATCCTGGGTCTGGGCCTCATTCATTAGCTGTTCATTAGCCATTCATTAGCCATTCATTAGCTATTCATTAGCATTCAGGCTGGAAATTGATGTCAGACCTGCCTGGTGTCCACGCAATTCCCTGTGGGTCACGCTGAGCATGACAAGCGCTGAGCCCGCGATGTCCTGGGGAGCTCCGGCGCTGCCCCTTTCACTGGGATCGAGGAGATTTGGGGTAAATGTGGTTCAGGGTGAACACAGCACAAACCGTTTGTGTTCCAAAGCTCTGGGGCCGGGGGTTACTTGCCCAGAGCAGGGGTGGCTGCCCCATCCCTGGAGGGGTTCAAGGCCAGGTTGGATGGGGCTCGGAGCCCCTGATCCAGTGGGAGGTGTCCCTGCTATGGAACTGGATGAGCTCTGAGGTCCCTTCCAACCCAAACCATTCCATGATTATAAGAAATTCTTGCCTATAAGGATGATGAAGCGCTGGATCTGGTTGCCCAGAGAGGTGGGAGATGCCCCATCCCTGGAAACATCCAAGGCCAGGTTGCATGGGGCTGGAGCTCCCTGATCCAGTGGGAGGTGTCCCTGCCTGTGGCAGCGGGGTTGCAACTGGATGGGCTTTGTGGTCTTTCTCAACTCATAATTGAGGTCTCCAGACTGAGCTCCTGTGCACCAGAAGGCACAAAACCCTCTTGGGATCTCCTGCCACCCCAGGAGCTGCTGTTTTTCATGGCCCCACGCACAGTCGGGGTTTGAAGGCACCATCGCTGCCCTGGGAAGCTCCTTTTCCTTCACATTTGCAACGCGTCGCTCCCTGGGGCAGCCTCGGGGAGCTACAACAGCCCCTGGGGCTGGGGCAGAGCAGGGCAAACCCTCCTTCTCCAGGCAGGGAAACTGAGGCACACATTACGGAAGGCACGGGGTGGGAAGAAAACCAAGGCTGGCCAAGCCACCCTGCAGGAGCTGCTGGAGCAGAGCCGGCTCGTTCCCCTTGAGACCCCCTGCTCCCCCACAATCCCCCCACGGCACCGTGTGAGCTGTGTTTGTGGCTTTGCACAAGGACCCGGCACAGCCCCGGATCCACAACCGCAGATCCCGTGCGGATGGAATTCCAGACTGTGGCCAACCCGCTGCACCCCTCCGGCACCAAATCAGGGCAAGAGGGGAAACTGAGGCACAGTCGTGGCCAACCAGTTGTGCTGCCGGCTCGCGAGCGTGGGGCGGGGGGTGCCTGACGGCACGGGGGCTCCTTCTGGACCATGTTCCCATCAGTAAATGGGATTTCCAGAGGGGCTACTGGGATTCAGGCACCCCAAGCCCTTCCCCAGGCTGGGTGCTGGTTTTCCAGCTGGACTGTGTTTGGTGCCAAGCTGGATCTCGTTCCAAAGCTGCTCTTGGAAGCACCATCCAGGTTTGGCTTCCCAAATTAGAAGAGCATGGAGCCGAGCTGGGGGGAATGAGCTGCCCCCACCTGCTCCAAGGTTTCATCCCCTCGTTTGGAGAGGTGTTCCCAGCCCAAAGCCGGAGCAGCACTGCTCTTTCCCCCGTGTTTTGTGCTTGTGTTTTCCCACCAGCAAGGTGGGGGAAGCCCCTTGTGGTCCCTGCCATGAGTCACTGGGGGTCTCAAGCCCATGGGGTCAACCCTCTCGGGATGAGGAAGCAGCAGCCGACATCGCCCGTGGAGGCTGAGGAGGGGATGGCTCCGCGTGAGGGTCTCGCTGCTCCCTGTTCACATAGTGGATCAAGGAATCATGGAATGGTTTGGATTGGAAGGGACCTTGAAGCCCACCCAGTTCCATCCCTCTGGGCGAGGACATCTTCTGGGGTGCTCAAAGCCTCATCCAAGCTGATCTTGGCTGGTCATCTGACTCAGGTGGAGTTTCGCTCCTGAGCTGACTGGTCATCAAAACAGGGACCTTGGGCATCAAAACGAGGACCCTGGGCATTCAAATAGGAACATTGAGCATCAAAATAAGGACCCTGGGCATTCCAACAGGAACATTAAGCATCAAGACAAGGACCTTGGGCATCAGCACAAGGACCTTGGGCATCAGCAGAAGGTGGATGTACAGGGCCACCAGCTGAGAAAGGGATGAGGACAGAGTCTCCCTGCCCCAATAAAAGCTGCTGCTCTAGCACCCTCGCTTTGGTGACGCCAAATCAACAAATCCCCCTGGCAGAAAAGCCCAGTTTTGCTTTCTCAGCAGCTGAATCCTACCAGGAGAAAGGTCTCACCCTCTCCTCATCAAGAGCAAGGGATGGGGCTACTGCGCTCTCTGGCTTTCTTGGCCAGCAGGCTGGGACCAGGTCCTGCCCCGCACCCTTCTGGGCATGAGGAGATGTGCAGGGACAGACTTTGAGGGTGAATGCCCTGGTTTAATCCTTTTCCTCCTCTGTACCCACTACATCCTGGGGTCTGACCCTATGAGAACACTCAGAGATTCACAAATCCCCCTTTTCAATGGGAAGGAGATGTGGGCACGAGTGTTTGAGAGAATGGTGCTTCGTGGTTGCGTATCTATGACAGGCTGGGACAGCTGGGGTTATCCAGCCTGGAGAAGAGAAGGCTTGAATGTGACCTTAGAGAAGGAAAGAGGCTCCAGAGAAGGTGGGGAGGGGCTCTTGATCAGGGAGGGCAGGGATGGGATGAGGGGAACGGTTTTGAGCGGCAAGAGGGGAGATGGAGATGAGATCTTAGGGAGAAATGTTCTCCTGGGAGGGTGGGGAGGCCCTGGCCCAGGTTTCCCAGAGCAGGGGTGGCTGCCCCATCCCTGGAGGGGTTCAAGGCCAGGTTGGATGGGGCTTGGAGCCCCTGATCCCGTGGGAGGTGTCCCTGCCCACAGTAGAGGTTAGAACTGGATGGGCTTTAGGGTCCCTCCCGACCCAAACCGTTCCATGATTCCATGACAACAGCTCAGGGAGGACTTTTTCTTCCAGTAGAGGTTCATTTGAATTTGAACTTTGGTGACTGCAACACACAGTGGCAGAAAGATCTGGAGCCACCATTTTACGCCTGTTTGAACACCCTTCTTTGGAGGGATCCCCATCCGTGTATTGGAAGAGACAACGTGACCTTGATGCCTTCACCCATTCCAGAGACCTTCAGAGGTGGCTTGTGCCAATGAAGCAGTGCTCACTGTGTGACAGCACGGCTCTTCGAGTGTCCTGCATCCAGATGTTCCCACATCTGCATCTCTGCCTTCTTCCACCTACCAGATTTCTTCTTCACCCATTGTTTCAAGACCAGCATCTTCCACCTTGACCACATCCTGCTGGCCAGGGCACGAGCGCACGCCTGGGTGACACGTTGAGTCTGGCTGGACCAGAAGAGGTGATCTGGGCCGTCCACATCATCTCTTTGTGGTGTTTCCCTGTGCAGACCTCTTTCCATGCCGTTATCATGGGAGGGTGGATATCATAGAATAACAGATCCTATCTGCTCCAGCCCTTGGATCGTCTCCGTGGCCTCCTCTGGACTCGCTCCAGCAGATCCATGTCCTTGCCTTGCTGAGGAACGTATGTTGTGCTCATACTGCTGTGAGTATGAACTGGTTCTGGTTCAGGAATCCCTGGAACAAACTGAGGTCTGGAAAGGTGCTTGGGGAATTGCTAAGCACACTTGCCCTGTTCTTACCTTCTCCTCTTGGCACCTGCCCGGGGCCCCTTTTGGGGACAGGACACAAAGCCACAAAGCTCTGGTCTTCTTCAGAGACCAGGAACCTGCTCCAGGGCTTCCTTCCACATCCACAGGGGTGACGTGGGGCTGGGAACAACTTGAGGGCTCGTCTATCCATCACCCTGCCACAGAGTGGGAGCTCCTAAACCCAAACCGCTCCTGGCCTTGCTCTCGAGGGATGAGAACAATGGGAGGAGGAGGAGGGCACCTCTGGTAGGAGGGGGGTCTCCTGGGTGCGTCTCCTGCTACCATCAGCAGGGACCAATGGGGCAGAGAAGAGCCGTGTTGCATGACAACATGGACTGGGGCTGCGGTGGTTAAAGCATCTTCTCTGAGCACTGAGGAACAGAGCTCCCAGGCCAGCCCTGTCCCACCTGGGTCATCTACAAACCCTCTGCTGCTGCGAGCCCTGAGGGCAGGAACCAGCTTCTCCCTCGCAGCGGAGCTGGTGGGAAGCTCAGGACAGCGGTGAGCGAGGCAGGTGAGTGGGTTCTTTGCTCCATCGTGGAAGACTGAGCCGGATCCCACCTCACCCCAGGTGTGGGCAGGGTCCACAATGCTTGGACCTGCAAACACTCATGGTCCAGCTCATCTCTCCCACCAGAGGTGGGTGCTCCCCACAGGGCTGTGCTCTGTCCCCTTCCCCTCTTCCAGCTCAAACCCATTCCCCTCATCCCATCCCTGCGCTCCCTGATCCAGACCCCCTCCCTAGTTTTCCCGGAGCCCCTTTCCACACTGGAAGCTGCTCTAAGCTCTACATCAAACTGTAGGAGTTCAAATGAGTCGTCACTTAGAAAAGCAACCAAAAGTATTCACCCTTCTGTAGTGCTCAGGCTCTTCCTGATGGGCTTTGTACGAGTGCTTCGTATGGACCCCACCTTAAATTTGGGAGGGTCTTGTGTTCTTCCAGCCCAGTCCCAGCCTGCAGCGATGCTCCTGTGCTGTTCTGCTGCATGAAAGGTGGGTGAGACAAGGATGTTCCCCGGTGCTCCAGGCATGGAAGCAGCATCCATCCAGCTTAGGGCGTGTAAAGCCGTCTCGGAGCTCCGGAGGAGGAGATGGGCAGGATGCAGGGCAATTGGAATCGTTAAGGTTGCAAAAGACTTCTAAGATTATCGATTCCAACCTCCGGTTAAAACCAACCTCTGATGGTTCCTGAGCTCTCAGGGCAGAGACTGATCCAGGAATCGTCTCTGCTGCAGCTGGTCCTGGCAGAGGTTTGTATCTGAAGAGAACTTTCTCCTGCACCTCCATCCCCACTGTGGAATCATTAAGGTTGGTCCAAGCTCCTCCAGCCCATCCATCAGCCCAGCCCCGCTGTGCTGTCTGAACCCTGTCCCCAGCCGCCACGACCACAGTTTTTGAGCCCCTCCGGGGATGGGGCGTCCACCACTGCCCTGGGAAACCTCTGACAGCGCTTGACCAATGCGGGGGATGAGAAGCTTTGAGAAGCTTCTCTTGAGAACCGGAGAAAACTTCCACCCTCTGCTGCTTTGTGCATGCCCGGGTCGATCCACACAGCTCGTTCTGTCTTTGGTGGTGTCCAAGGGGGCTGTATTGAGGCCAGAAACCCCCTACACTTGAGACCAGGGAGAGGTCAGAGATGGGCTGGAGGAGAAGCCTTGTGAATCTGAGGAAAGAAAGGCAATATTTTGGCAGTTTTCTGAACGGACAGAGTTCCAGCAATTTGGAAGGTGATGGTTTCCTACAGGAGAGCTGGGGAGGGGCTCTTGATCAGGGAGGGCAGGGATGTAACAAGGGGAAAGGTTTTGAGCTGAAAGAGGGGAGATTGAGATGAGATCTTAGAGATAAATATTCTCCTGTGAGGGTGGGGAGGCCCTGGCCCAGGCTGCCCAGAGCAGCGGTGGCTGCCCCATCCCTGGAGGGGTTCCAGGCCAGGTTGGATGGGGCTTGGAGCCCCTGATCCAGTGGGAGGCATCCCTGCCCATGGCAGAGGATGGCACTGGGTGGGCCTTGAGGTCCCTTCCCACCTAACCCTTTCCATGATTCCACGATTAAGTTGCTTCAAACACTTTTCTAGACTCATAGGTCGATACCCTGTGCTTCGTGCTCAGACACACGCAAGGACCAGATCTAAGCACGCAGAGGAGGGTTGAGGATTCGAGAGGTCACAGCCCTTGAGTCCCTTCCCTGTCCTCCCTGGCAGCCTGAAGCCATGTGAGCTTGCAGAAAACAAACGCTGGGCAAGCAGTTCCACCTCTCCTCATTGTGTTTCCAGTGAAAGAACATCCAGAGATTCCCTGGTTTGGTGCGATGTCCTGGTAATCTCCAGCTCACTCTTCTCCCTGCATGATTTCTACAACGTTGCTTGGTGAGTAACCTCTGTCCTTCAGCTGAAGGTGATCTCTTCCACTCCTTGTGTCTGTAGATGGCCTCTGTTTTGTTGGTCTAAGAGGTCCAGGCTCTGCTGGCCTCCAGTACAATGTGGTTGCTGTATTCCAGACCCAGATCTAACCCTTTATCAGCTCCTCTTCATCACTGGAGCTTCCCACCAAGCCCACAAATGATCAGAGCTCACCACCCCCCTCTCTCATTGCGACCCCTTTGTCGATTTGCATTGACACGAGCACCCACGGACATTTGGTTTGGTTAAATTGTCTGTTCTTCTGCTATGCCGAGCGAGGATCAGCATCTGCTGGGCATGGAACACACCGAGGCTTCTGCCTGTGTGTGGTTTCTGTGTTGGAGCCTGTGTCCAGGGGGAGGTGAGGACGTTCAGGTGGTTTCAATGCAGCCCCTGGTGAGCTTGGCTTTAGCACATGGCATTCCTGGTCACACTGGTCCCTCTGATCCAAGGCTTCAGACCTTGGATCAGACCTGAGGGGCTTCCAGACCTGAGGGGCTTCCAGGCCATCCCTGTTTCTTTGTGGTTTGTGACCCTGTTGGCTTTCATTCCAGGGCAGCTTCTCAGGGATGAGATGGAGCATCCTTGTTTTATCCCTCCTGGGACCAACAGGAGCCAGAGCAGGACGTTGTCGTTCCTTTTGGGCGGCTTTCCAGCTTGGGAAACCACTCGCATGTGGTCTGCGGTTCCTCTCTGCTCCATGTACCTCCTGGCACTGCTGGGAAACTTGGCCGTCCTTGCCATCGTCGGGTCAGAGCGGAGCCTCCACGCACCCATGTATCTCCTCCTCGCCATGCTCGCCGTCGCCGACCTCGGCTTGTCCACGTCCACGTTCCCAACCATGCTGAGGATGCTGTGGCTGGAGGCCAGAGAGATCAGCTTTGGGACCTGCCTGGCCCAGATGTTCTTCATCCACGTCTTCGCCGATATCGAATCCGCTGTCATCCTGGCGATGGCCTTCGATCGCTACGTGGCCATCTGCCACCCCTTGAGGTATGGCTCCATCCTCACCAACTCCGTCACCACCAAGATCTGCGTGGCAATCGTCACGAGGGCCACCCTTGTGCTGCTCCCACTCCCCATCCTGCTGAGCCAGGTGTGTTTCACCAGGGTCAGGAGGCTCTCACATCCCTACTGCCTTCATCCCGACGTCATCAAACACGCAGAATCGGACGTGAGGGTTCACAGCACCTACGGCCTCTTTGTGCTGCTCTCCACACTGGGTTTGGACTTGCTCTTTGTCCTCCTCTCCTACCTGCTCATCCTCAAGACCATCCTGAGCGTTGCGACGTGGAGGGGGCGCCTCAAAGCCCTCAACACCTGCCTCTCTCACATCTGCGCTGTCCTGCTCTTCTTCATACCCATGATCTGCCTGTCGATGATGCACCAGTTCATCAAACACGTGTCCCCCCAGGCCTACACTTTCACAGCCAACCTCCACTTCCTCGTCCCACCCATCCTGAATCCCATTGTTTACAGCGTTAAAGCCAAACCCATCCGCAGGCGGATGCTGAGGATGCTTTGCCAAAGTGACAAGGCCAGGAGGGGCATCTGCCGGTAAAGCCAACATGATGGTCACTGCCAGAGACCCTAGGCAAGGTTCACCACCCAAGAACACCATCCGTGAGAGGGAAACCTCTGCTGGCATAAGGATACGTGGTGAGTAAGGACATAAGGAGGTGATTCTGCCACTCTAATTCACTCTCGTGAGACCCCACCTGGAGTCCTGTGCCCGGTTTTGGAGTCCTCAGCACAGGAAGGACATGAAGCTGTTGGAGTGAGTCCAGAGGAGGTCACGGAGCTGATCCGAGGGCTGGAGAACATCCCACATGAGGACAGGTTGGGAGAGTTGGGGTTGTTCAGCCTGGAGACCTTAGAGCAGCTTCACATATGGAAAGGGGCTCCAGGAAAAGCTGGGGAGGGGCTCCTGATCAGGGCAGGGACGTGACGAGGGGAACAGTTTTGAAGTGAAAGGGGAGATTAAGATGAGAACTTAGGAAGAAATGTTCTCCTGGGAGGGTGGGGAGGCCCTGGCCCAGGCTGCCCAGAGCAGAGGTGGCTGCCCCATCCCTGGAGGGGTTCAAGGCCAGGTTGGCTGGGGCTTGGAGCCCCTGATCCAGTGGGAGGTGTCCCTGCCCATGGCAGGGCTGGAACTAGATGGGCTCTGAGGTCCCTTCTAACCCAAACCATCCCAGGACTCCATGATCAAAGGGACTTGTGGAAATGTGGTAAACAGACTGTGGGATGTTCAGAAAAAGAATCAAGGGCAAGGGAGAGGAGGGGTCCAACAGCGTCGGGAAGGAAAATAGAAAGGTGCTGGCAAAGGGGTCAATTGAGCGTAAACGAGTCATTGGTCAATGCACTCGATCACCGCAGCCGGTCCTGTCTGCTCATTAAACCCAGTCCTGCCTCGATTCTGAGTGGCCTCGTGGTCTGTGGTGGGGGGTACGCGTGGGGTTTAGCGACAAACATTCAGCTGGACTGACTGATGAAAAGCCCTCCGAGCTCCTCCAGTCCAACCGCTAGTCCAGCCCCACCGCGCCGACTGAACCCTGTCCCCAGGTGCCACAGCCACACAGGTTTTGAACCCCTGCAGGGATGGGGACTCCAACACTGCCCTGTGCCGCCTCTTCCAGAGCTTCACCACTCTTTCCATGAAGGAATTGCTCCCAAGTTCCAATCTAAACTGCCCCTGGTACAACTTGGGGGCATTTCCTCTCATCCCAGCCCTTGTTCCTTGGGAGAGGGACCAGCACCCACCTCATCACAGCCTCCTTTCCAGGAGCTGCGCAGAGCGATGAGGTCTCCCCTCAGCCTCCTCTTCTCCAGGCTAAACACACACAGAGCCCTCAGCATCTCCCACAGCCCCTGGGCTCCAGACCCTTCCCCAGCTCCATTCCCTTCTCCTGTCGTGGTCCAGCCCCTCCGGGCCCAGAACTGAACCCAGGATTCAAGGTGCAGCCTCCCCAGAGCCAAGTGCAGGGGATGATCTGGTCCCTGCTCCTTCTGGCCACCCCAGGGTTGATCCAAGCCAGGATGCTGTTGGCCTTCTTGGCCACCTGGGCCACGTCTGACTCATGTTCAGCTGCTGTTGACCAGCACCCCAGGTCTTTCTCCTCCAGGCAGCTTTCCAGTTCCTTCCACTGCACCTTGGGAGCTCAGCAGGGTTGGAGCTGGACATCCTCTGGGCAGCTGAGAACGTTGGCAGCGGCACCAGGGAGGTGGGATGCTGGGATCCTGCATCCTCCGCTCTCCCAGGGGACCTGGCAGAGCGCAGGGTCCCCTTGGAGGATGCAAGCGGAGCCTCACGGTTCCACAGCTCGATGCTCCCCTCTGCTGGGTGCTGTGGGGCAGGATTCGGGGTGCTCCTGGTTCCTGCCGCCCCATGTCCCTGCTCAGCCCACCATGGGAGCTCCTGGTGTGAACAAAGGGAGGGGATCTCTCTTTGGGGACCTCAAATGTGAAGGCAAATCCATGGGGTCGCATGAGTTGTCCCGTGGCAGGCTCTCCCCATAGGCTGTGTCCCATGTCAGGACCTTCACAGAATAGTTGTTTCTCTTTTTTTTCCTTCCTTCCTTTTCTCATTACCATAGAATCATGGCATGGTTTGGGTTGGATGGGACCTCAAAGCCCATCCAGTTCCCATGAGCACGGACACCTCCCACTGGATCAGGGGCTCCAAGCCCCATGCAACTTGGTCTTCAGCCCCTCCAGGGATGGGGCAGACACCACTTTCCTGCATCAAGGCTTCACCACCTTCACAGAAGATCATTTCTCCCTAAGATCTCATCTCAATCTCCCCTCTTGCAGCTCAAAATCGTTTCTCTCCTCCCATCCCTGCACTCCCTGATCCAGAGCCCCTCCCCAGCATCCCTGCAGCCCCTTTCTGCACTGGAAGCTGCTCTAAGGTCTCCCCACAGCCTTCTCCAGGCTGAACAACCCCAACACTCCCATCCCGGAAAGTTCTCCAGCTCTTGGATCATCTCCATGGTCTCCTCTAGACTTGCTCTAACAGCTCCATGTCCTCCCTGTGCTGAAGGCACATAGGAAGACAAATACTTTCTAGCACTGTAAAATCCATTTTATGTTGGTAAAGCTGGAATTATCCACCTCCCATTGTACCTGTCCCTGCAGGTGAGTTGGTGGTTCATGATCTCACAGGGTTTCAGGGCAGGGGACAGATCCCACCTCGTGTCTCCCACTCTGCACACACAGACCATGACTCAATGCAGCCCCAGAGACCCCAAGTTTTGGCTTTGCCCAGCAGCTTTCAGGGTTCCTCTCTTGCCCCACAATGCAGCTCAGACCTGAAAAGCAGGCATGGGTATTAAATTCATCAGCTTTTTGGTTTTCATAGAGTCATAGAATCACCAAGTTGGAAAAGACCCATCAGATCATGGAGTCCAACCATTCCCATCAATCACTAACCCATGTCCCTCAGCGCCTCGTCCACCCGTCCCTTAAACCCCTCCTGCGAAGGTGACTCAACCCCCTCCCTGGGCAGCCTCTGCCAGTGCCCAATGACTCTTTCCATGTTTTCAGCCTAAAAGTCTACAAAAAGCAAAGCACAGCCACCTTCTGACTGCAGGAGTTGTATTCCCAGGAGTGGTGTGCAGGTCTCCAGGCGCATCCATCCCTCCTCTTCCAGAGCCTTCCCTGGGGCTCCTCTGCAAACCGCATCCAGCAAATCTCTCAGGTGAGGACCCTCTCACAGACACTTCACTTTTGGATTGTCTCTCTGCTTCAGAAAAAAAAAAGGAGGAACATCTCCTATGCTGGGGTTAGGGCAAACCCAAGCACAAATCCAGGCTGGGTGGACAATGTACCGGGAGAAGCCCTGAGAAGAACTTGGGGTGTTGACAGAGAAGCTCAGCATGACTTGGCAACAGGGGCTTGCAGCCCAGAAACCAACCATGTCCTGAGCTGCATCCAAAGCCGTGGGACCAGCAGGGAGGGAGGGGATTCTGCCCCTCTGCTCTGCTCTGGAGAGACCCACCTGGAGAGCCCTGAGTCCAGTTCTGGAGTCCTCAGCACAGGAAAGCTGTGGAGCTGTTGGAGTGAGTCCAAAGGAGGCCATGGAGATGGAACTGGATGGGCTTCGAGGTCTCTTCCAACCCAAACCCTTCCCTGATTCCACATGCCACGTCATCATCAAGTAGATCATGGAGGCTTGAGGTCCTCATTTAATTAAAGACATGAATTCGTGCCCTAGAATCAATCCAAACCAGGGCTGTGGGCTACAATGTGGGGCTGAACGGCCATAAGGGATGCACACGCCAACAGCTGGTGGCAACAACGTTCTGCAAAAATTCTAGTCTGGGGGGCTTGGAAGCTAATGTTGTGTCCCAAGGTGCCAGGTCCCATTTTTTTCTGAGACAGAAAAGGACAAAGAAAGAAAGGAGGAAGGAAGGCAAAATGAAATATCTGGCTGGAAAATTAAATATCTGGCTGGAAAACGAAATATCTGGCCAAAGGCAATCTCTCTGCTTTTATTTCAGTAATTAAATTCAGATTTAGTGCTTCATTTCAGGTACCCAGGTTTGATTTCTTCGTGCTTTTATTACCTTCCATTCGCCCACAGCCTCTCTCCGCTCTCTCGCTTCTTGGCCAATCCAGCTCTTTGTTAATATTAGATTTTCGGTTTATGCCCCCAAAGAGAGTCCTGGCAGAGCAGGAGCCAGCGCTGGACGTTCAGACCAGGAGCGGTGGTGGAAGCCAGTGGCAGATGCAATTATTTAGTTAATGACCCTGGCAGCGTTCGAGCCCCCACAGAGTCCAGCAGAGCAAAGCTGGAGGCAGCGATTGCAGCAGGTCCTGGGTCGTCTCGGTGGGGTTGGCTGGAGGAGCTGGCACTGATCACCCCTGTGTCATCAACCACCCCACCTCACACCAATCCCACAGTGTGGAGATGAGGCAGAGCTCTGATGGCTTTGTGAGTTCCCTCACGCACCATAAACCCTCCGAGAAGGGATAGAATAAAAGGGAACGGCCTCAGGTTGCACCAGGGAAGGATGAGGATGGGTATTGGGAGAAATTCCTCCAAGGAAAGGGTTGCCAAGCCCTGGTGGTGGAGTCCCCATCCCTGGAGGGGTTCAAAAAATGTGTGGCTGCGGCACTGGTGAGACCCAACCTCGAATCCTGGGGTCAGTTCTGGGTCCTCCCCACAAGAAGGATGTTGAGGCTCTGGAGCGAGTCCAGAGAAGAGCAACGAAGCTGGGGAAGGGGCTGGAGAACAAGCCTGAGGGCCTTGGGGGTGTTTATCCTGGAGAAGAGGAGGCTGAGGGGAGACCTCATTGCTCTCTGCAACTCCCTGAGAGGAGGTTGTGGAGAGGAGGGAGCTGGGCTCTTCTCCCAAGGGACAGGGGACAGGACGAGAGGGAATGGCCTCAAGCTCCACCAGGGGAGGGTCAGGCTGGACATTAGGAAAGTTTTCTTCACAGAAAGGTTCACTGGGCACTGGAACAGGGAGGGGGTTGAGTCCCCTTCCCTGGAGGGGTTTAAGGGACAGGTGAACGAGGTGCTGAGGGACATGGGTTAGTGACTGATGGGAATGGTTGGACTCCATGAGCCGGTGGGTCTCTTCCAACCTGGTGATTCTATGATTCTACGACTTGGGGCCAGGGGCCAGGTGTAACGATGGGGTTGGGTGCTGGATGAGCTTTGAGGTCTTTCCCGACCTCAAAGCCATGTGGATGTGGTGCTGAGGGACATGGTTCAGTGGTGGAGTTGGAAGTGCTGGCTAAAGGGCTGGACCTGATGGTCTTGAAGTTCTTTTCCAACCTCAACTATTCTGTGATTTCATCATTCAGCTCCAAACTCCTTTGATGTTTTGTGCTTTTCATCACGTTTCCCCAAGCTCCACCACTCCCAGCTGCCAGGGAGCCCCACGGGGACCCAGGGGAGTGTAAATATCACTGCATCCCTGCATCTCCCCGAACCCCTCAGGTGCAGAGGTGGAAATCATCCACCCTGGCTGACACAGGAGCTGGTGAGTGCTTCGCAGCAGCTGTCGTCTCGCAGGTTTCTGCAGCCGAGGTGCCTGGTTTGTGGCTGAGGTGCCTGATTTTTGCCTACGGAAAATCAGGGGAGGGGGCTCTCGATCAGGGAGTGCGGGGATGGGACGAGGGGAACGTATTTGAGCTGGAAGAGGGGAGATTGAGATGAGATCTTGGGAAGGGTGGGGAGGCCCTGGCCCAGGCTGCCCAGAGCAGTGGTGGCTGCCCCATCCCTGGAGGGGTTCAAGGCCAGGCTGGATGGGGCTGGGAGCCCCTGATCCAGTGGGAGGTGTCCCTGCCCGTGGGGTTGGAACTGGATGGGCTTTGAGTTCCCTTCCAACCCAAACCCATTTCCTGATTCTCAGTGACACAGTGCGGGGCAGACAGCATCAGGGTAGCCCTGCTGGGCTCTGTCCCACCCAGCTTCACTCCTTGGGCTCTGACATGAGCAAACACGGAGGATCCTGAGCTCGTCTGTGCAAACTCCATGCTGGGAGCACAGAGTTTTCGTGCTCTGCGTTAGCCCCATGACTCTGACCCTGCTTTACAATTCAGCAGTCGTGGCTCCCTGGGATCACAAGCTCTGCGGGTGCTGATCTTCCACTCTCCTTTGTTCTCCACAGCTTCATGGATCATCCTTTCAGATGGATGTGATGAAGCCTCATTGCCCTGGATGCTCTGCGAGCCCTCCCTGCCCGGCAGGACGGCAGCTGCCCTCGCAGAAAACGTGGTGTGAATGAGTGAGGAGAGAGGAGAGGTCAGTACTGAAACGCATGGTTTGTAGCATAAAATCAATGTCAGCCCCAGCTCATCTCCTGCTCTCCTGCTTTTGGGTGCTATGGAGTAAAAGTGTGATAAATAACAGCATTTGGAGCTGGAGGGGCTGGATTCCTGGGTGCTTTGCCAAGATTTTCCTTCCAGAATTTAAATGGGGCTCCAGGGAAGCTTCGGAGGTGCTCTTGATCCGGGAGTGCAGGGATGGGATGAGGGGAACGGTTTTGAGCTGCAAGAGGGGAGATTGAGATGAAATCTTAGGGAGAAATGTTCTCCTGGGAGGGTGGAGAGGTCCTGGCCCAGGTTGCCCAGAGCAGGGGTGGCTGCCCCATCCCTGGAGGGGTTCAAGGCCAGGCTGGATGGGGCTGGAAGCCCCTGATCCAGTGGGAGGTGTCCCTGCCCGTGGCCAGGGTGGAAGTGGATGGTCTTTGAGGTCCCTTCTGACTCAAACCTTTCCAGGGTTCTATGATTTCGCACCAATCTGTGAACTTTGCTAAACCCTTTTGCTGGATTTCAATATCTGCATCTACAAAGTACAATCCTAATTAAGTTTATTCATTGATTTGGAGTCCGTATCTCAACCACATTCCTCGATGTGTGGAGGGAATACACTGCGATCCAGAGGAATAATGTTCTCCCTGAAACTCAGGTGGGTTCTGTGCTATGAACTGTGCTCCCCAGCTCTCCCCCTGTTTGCACTTACAGGCAAAGGAGCCCAAAACTCTTCAGATATCACCTCACCATGGCAGCTCCCAATGAAACCAGCGTCCACCCTGCCTCCTTCCTCCTGCTGGGCTTGGTGGGCCTGGAGAACCTGCACCCCTGGCTCTCCATCCCCTTCTGCCTGGTGTACATCGTGACACTCCTGGGCAACTTCACACTCATCTTTGTCATCGTGATGGAGCGGAGCCTCCACGAGCCCATGTGCCTCCTCCTGGCCATGCTAGCGGTGGCAGATCTCATGTTGTCCTCCTCCACGGTGCCTAAAGCCCTGAGCATCTTCTGGTCCCTTTCCAAGGAGATGTCTTTCCACGCCTGCCTCACCCAGATGTTCTTCACGCACATGAGCTTCGTTGCGGAGTCGACCATCCTGCTGGCCATGGCGTTCGACCGCTACGTGGCCATCTGCAAGCCCCTGCGCTACTGCACCGTGCTCACTCCCTCGGTGGTAGCCAGGATAGGACTCGCTGCCGTGGCCAGGAGCTCCTGCGTGATGTTCCCAACGATTTTCCTACTCCGGAGGCTGCCGTACTGCGGACACCACCTCATGCCGCACACCTACTGCGAGCACATGGGCATCGTCCTCCTGGCCTGTGCTGACATTTCCATTAACGTCTGGTACGGCTTTGCCACCACGCTTCTCTCCCCGGGCGTGGACATTGTGCTCATCGGGGTATCGTACGCCCTCATCCTCCGGGCAGTCTCCAGGCTCTCGGCCAAGGACGCCCAGCTGAAGGCAGTTGGCACCTGCAGCTCTCACGCCTCCGTTATCTCCATGTTTTACACCCCAGCGTTGTTCTCCTTCTTCACGCATCGGTTTGGCCACAATGTTCCTCACCACATTCACATCCTGCTGGCCAACGTCTACGTGCTCCTGCCCCCCATGCTGAACCCCGTCGTCTACACGATGAAACACAAACTCCTCCGAGAAAAAGTGTCCCAGGTTGTCTTCAGGACCAGGCAAGCGCGGGGACGGGGATGAATGGAAAGCACAGAGAAATGGTCTGCACCAAAGGATTATGGAATCATGGAATGGTTTGGGTTGGAAGGGACCTCAAAGACCATCCAGTCCCACCCCTCACATGGGCAGGGACACCTCCCACGGGATCAGGGGCTCCAAGCCCCATCCAACCTGGCCTTGAACCCCTCCAGGGATGGGGCAGCCACCCCTGCTCTGGGCTAGAGAATATTTCATAGGCTGCTGTCCTTTGCCATTATCCCTATCCTCGGAATTCTTAATGTGGTTTTCACTCTGAGGGCCTGGATAGTGCTCTGGCCCACCTGAAGGCCACAACAGTCATGGATGTTTATTTGATGTTTGTCTTGATGTTTTACCACATATGAAGTGTAATCGGTTACGGGTGATCAGTTCCACCCTGATCCGGTGGGAGGTGTCCCTGCCCATGGTGGGGGGTTGGGACTGGATGGGCTCTGAGATCCCTTCCAACACAAACCATTCCATGATTTTGATAAAAGAAACAACATGAAAATGGAAATTCAACCTCAAACTCCTCTGTTTTCCAGCCATTTCTGTCCCTCAAATCCATAACCTGAGAAATGTCTTCTCTTTTGCCTGGTACCGTACAGATCCACGCAGCTCCTGTAGCTTCTCATCATGACCCATGCTGTTTCTTGTTGTTTTTCTTTCTGCATGTCTTTCTTCTCTCCTTAGCTTTGAAGCTCTTGGCAGCAGAGACTGTCTTTTCATTCCATGTCTCTGATATTAAAATATCTGATCGGTGCTTCATCGCACAGCAGAGGCACAGATGCTCAGTGCTGATGCTACGATTGCTTCTAGTCCCGGGCAACGTGACCGAGATATTAAGCAAGAACAAAAAGGCTGAAGAACAACAAGAACAACAACAAATCCCACTTCCAGTTGCAGATTTTGAGATAAATAAAGATCAGCGCTGGACTTGTGAAGTTCAACGAGGCCAAGTGCAAGGTCCAGCAGCTGGGTCAGGGCAAACCCAAGCACAGGTTGGAAGCAGCCCTGAGGAGAAGGAGTTGGGGTGCTGGGGGAGGAGGAGCTCGATATGAAACGGCAACGTACGCTCACAGTCCAGAAATCAACTCTGAGCTGCATCCAAAGCCGTGGGACCAGTGGGAGGGAGAGGATTCTGCTCGTCTCTGGTGAAACCTCCACCTGGAGGACCAAGATCCATATCCAGCACAGGATGGTTAAACATGGGATGCAGAGGCATCTCCTTGAGCTTACGGTGGGTGCCTCTCTGCAAGGGTCGCCATCTAAACTGGGTATTCCAGATCCCAGCACCTGATGGGAATCCAGGGCTCAGCTTCATTGCTCCCTTCTGGTGCTGGGTCCCACTCAAGATGTCCCACTCTTCCAGCTCGTCCTTGTACGGGAGGTGCTCCAGCCCTCGCATTGTCTCCACAGCCTCCACTGGACCCGCTCCAACAGCTCCATGTCCTTCCTGCGCTGAGGACTCCAGAACCGGACACCAGGACCAGCTGGGGTCTCACCAGAGAGTAGCAGAGGGTCAGAATCCCCTTCCTCACCCTGCTGGTCCCACGGCTTCGGCTGCAGCCCAGGACACGGATGGTTTCTAGGCTCATGCTGAGCTTCTCCGCCCTCAGCCCTCCAAGTCCTTTTCTTGGAAACGGGGACAGGAGGTGGCTAGGAGGAGTGCAGGCGCGAGGTGATAACCTGGGTCACCAGCTGGTGCTGGAGACCTCATGGCTCTAAACCACCCAGGAATGGTTGGTTAAAGGAAGGCAAGCTCAGAGCAGGGCAAAAATTGTTTTGAAGGTGACAGAAAGAGCAAAGAACGAGCATCTAACATGCATAAAATGCACCAGATTTAGGAAATACGCACTTGCCACGGACCTGGAGACCAATGAGGAGAAAGCAAGGTGTAAAAGGGTGTTCAACCTAAACAAGACACAATGTGGACCCTGGAGCTAGGAAGAAGCAGCTATGGACATGAGTATTGCACTCCCTGTGAAGGACTCCAGACATCGATGACTTGAGGTAACATCCATCACCACCCTGAAGTCACCAACCTTAGGGATCAGAGGAGTGGTGAAAGGGCGAGCGAGAACCCAGGGAAGAGGGAGAAACTGGGAAGTGTGTGTGTAACAACTTAATTTATTATTTCTATTATTATTATCACCACTAATACTTCATTTTCTGAAGAGAAATATTAATTTCTTTCCTTTTGTTTATGAACCAACTGAATCCAGACTAACAAGGAGTCTTGTATTTGCCTGCCTTTAATTAAGTAAACAATTAGTTCTTGGCTTTAGACATGGAATGTGTTTGCTTGATGCATGTAAATGAGAACTTGCTGATTTCAACACACGTGGTTCCTTTGTGGCAGTGGGAACCATGGGGGACATCATCAGGCATCTCCGATGAGATCCACGATCTCCAGTGGCTCCAAACAACCACGCGTAGGCTAATGCCCCGGGGCACCAAGCACGCCCCGAGGCAGCTGCTCCCCCACATCTCACCCCAGGGACGAAGCATCCGAAGCAATTGCGCTGAATCCCAGAATCACGGGATGCTGTGGGTTGGAAGAGATCTCTTTCTGGAGAAATGGGAGCATCTGCACAGCCATGGACACGGCATCTGGTGGGAAAAGGTGGCAGAAAATGTCATAAGGTGCTGAATCCTTAGGCACATGGATAACTGGTGAATTTTGGGGGTGTCCTGTGTAGGGACAGGTGTTGGACTTGATGGTCCTTGTCCAGCTCAGGACTTTCTGTGCTTCTATAAGAATACCCTATGTTGAAAGTGTCTGTAGAGTTCTTCTGACATGCAGACAAGCATCATCGATGCACTGCAAACCCTCCAAGGGCTGGAAATGATTCTGGAAGGGATCCAGGAGTTCTATCAAAATTACCAAGGGCTCTGAGCAAGGTCCCCACCAAAGGTCATCAAAAAGAGAGAAATGAGAGAGAAGTTCCACACATCAAGGAACAATTGGATCATAAAATAAAGGCATATCAAAAAATCATAGAATGGTTTGGGTTCGAAAAGACCTCAAAGCCCATTGAGTACCACCCACTGTCAGTGGCAGGGAAACTTCCCACTGGATCAGGGAGGTCCAAGCCCCATCCAACCTGGTCTTGGATGATTCCAGGGATGGGGCAGCCACCACATCTCTGGGCAACTGGATCCTGTGCTTCATCACCCTCATAGCAGAGGATTTCATAGAATCGTGGAATGATTTGGGTTGGAAAAGACCTCAAAGATCATCCAGTTCCAAGGGCAGGGACACCTCCCACTGGCTCAGGTTGCTCCAAGCCCCATCCAGCCTGGCCTTGAACAGCACCAGGCTGTTCCTTTCCAGTGAATCCGCACTGGATTTCTGCTTCACAATGAAGTTTGTCTGAGAAAGGGAGGGGAAAACATCAAAATGACCAAGCTTCTGCTGATATTTGACTCCTCCAGGAACAAGAAGGCCAGCTGGAAAAATCTGCAGAAGACCTCGATAAGACTGAGTCACCAAACAATAAAACAACGGATAAAAAAAAAAAAATAACAGTTGAGATAAAACACTCGGGGGAAAAAAATGGGATGCTTCAGATAAAAAATGACAGGCTGGTGGTGAACAATTATCTCCCAGGAACAAGCTGTGACTGTGCTGTGACAACACAGTTCAGTGATCAGCAGCTCCAAAAACATGAGGGGTATTAGAAGTGCTGAGGCAAGAACCAGGAGCCAAGGCCAGGCCAGCGCATGAGAAACCTGCCCAGAAACCCAACCGTGTCCTGGGCTGCACCCCGAGAGTGGGACCAGCAGGGAGAGAGGGGATTCTGCCTCTCTGCTCTGCTCTGGTGGGACCAAACCTGCGTTCAGTTCTGGAGTCATAGAATCATGGAAACACCAGGTTAGAAGAGACCCACCAGATCATCGAGTCCAACCATTCCCATCAATCACTAACCCATGTCCCTCAGCACCTCGTCCACCCGGCCCTTAAACCCCTCCAGGGAAGGGGACTCAACTCCCTCCCTGGGCAGATTCTACCAGCTCCCAGTGACCCTTTCCATGAAAAAGCTTTTCCTGATGTCCATCCTTAACCTCCCCTGGTGGAGCTTGAGGCCATTCCCTCTCATCCTGTCCCCTGTCCCTTGGGAGAAGAGCCCAGCTCCCTCCTCTCCACAACCTCCTCTCAGGGAGTTGCAGAGAGCAATGAGGTCTCCCCTCAGCCTCCTCTTCTCCAGGAGAAACACCCACAGGTCCCTCAGGCTTGTTCTCCAGCCCCTTCCCCAGCTCCGTTCCCTTCTCCAGACTCGTTCCAGCCCCTCAAGGTCTTTCTTGGAGTGAAGGACCCAGCACTGACCCCAGGATTCGAGGTTGGGTCTCTCCAGAGGGAGAAGAACCTCCCTGGCCCTGCTGGCCACGCCGTAGCTGCTCCAAGCCAAGATGCCCTTGGCCTCCTTGGCCCCCTGGGCCCCTGCTGGCTCCTGTTCAACCAACACCCCCAGGTCCCTCTCCTCCAGGCACTTTCCAGCCAGCCTTCTCCTAGTCTGGAGCTGCTCAGGGTTGTTGTGCCCCAAGGGCAGGACCCGGTGTTTGGCCTCGTTAAACCTCATCCCGTTGGTCTCAGCCCATGGATCCAGCCTGTTCAGATCCCTAAGCCCTCAACATAAGGACATGGAGCTGTTGGAGCAAGTCCAGAGGAGGCCATGGAGATGATGCGAGGGCTGGAGAGCCTCCCGTAGGAGGCCAGGCTGGGAGAGGTAGGGTTGTTCAGCCTGGAGAAGAGAAGGCTGTGGGGAGACATTAAAGCAGCTTCCAGTAGGGAAAGAGGCTCCAGGAAAGCTGAGGAGGGGCTCTGGATCAGGGAGTGCAGGAATGGGTCAAGTGGAACAGTTTTGAGCTGCAAGAGGGGAGATGGAGATGCGATCTTAGGGAGAAATGTTTTGCTGTGAGGGTGGGGAGGCCCTGGCCCAGGTTGCCCAGAGCAGGGGTGGCTGCCCCATCCCTGGAGGGGTTGGAGCCCAGGTTGGATGGGGCTTGGAGCCCCTGATCCAGTGGGAGGTGTCCCTGCCCATAGCAGGATGTGGACCTGGATGGTCTTTGAGGTCCCTTCCAGCCAAAACCATTCCATGGTTCAAAAATGCTGCCGCAGTCCTGATGCTTCGGGGAGAAAAACCCTTGAGTGAGCAGGACCATGGATTCTGTTGGAAAGAGGCAGTGGAGAGGGGGATAACAGAGGTGGCACGGGCTCAGGGATGAGGGGGGGAAGATCTGCTCGGTGTCACTGCCTGTACGAGAGCCAGAGGCTGGAGAAATGAACCCAGCAACGCGTCTGTCTCATAATGAACCTGCAGATCTCATTATCCATGCAGCCCCTAATTAGACACCATGGAACCAGGGTCTCCTGGAGCCGTGCATCCTATTTGGGAGGACAAGCTCCTGAGGCAAGCACACTCATCCCCAAAACATCCCTGATCTGATGGAAGAAAGCAGGAAAACAGCCCCAACCCTGTTCTGTTCCAGGAGGAAGCATCTGCCAAGGGGTCTTGGGAGCAAGCCCAGCGTTTAGCTTCCATCCCTGACCTCAGGGTTTTGCCACCAGGTTCCCCCACCAGCCAGGTTTTATTTTTCACCTTGAGAGCTCTTACTCTTCCTTCCCAGACACAGCACCTCGGCTCTTTGCGATGAGCATTGACGCCTTTGCATTTATCCTGGTGCTCAGCAGAGCCCTGGATCTGCTCCTCCTAGGCCCTTTTCTCTCATGCAGAGGCACAAATCAAAACTGCCTGGAGCAAGGCGACTGGAGGAAAAACAAGGTTGTTATGAGCAGCCAAGGCTGATAAGAAACCTCCCTTATTAAGAACACCACTGGATTGTCTCCCGTGCACGAGGGTGTCGGTGCAGAAGAGGCTGGGTGAGCTGGCTCCCCCCAAAACAGCTCTAAGGTAACGAACCTGGTGGGATTAAACCTCGTTAAAGGAATTAAGAAGGTAATTCCAAGTGAGAGCACCTGTGTTAGGAGATTTTCCTATGAAAGCTGACCCCAGGAAGTCATTGTGTTAAGTGATTTTAAGGTGTTACGGAGGTTTTAGAGGTTGCCTGGGCTGGTAAAGTTGGTTTCTGTTTGGATGGGAGGTTTACTGCTTGTATCTTTAATTATAATGAAAATTAGCTGCTCCCTAGTCCTCAGAATGATGTTCCTGCTTCCTCAGCTCTGTAGTTGCTGCATTCTGTGTGGTTTAATGCTGTTTTAATGCTGTAAATTGTTTGTTGGATGGCTGGGATAGAGGATCTTAGAGGTCTTTTCCAATCCTAATGATTCCATGTTTTGCTCTTTTGCTTTACAAGGTGTTTTACAGCTGGGTGGTTTAGACCCTTCTGCCACATTGGTGAGGAATGTGAGGGAGCACTGCAGGGTCTGGATTGGGTTTTTTTCTTGGTTTGGGGTATTTTTCTTAGTAAGTTACTAAAAAAAAGCCTCCTCAGCCTTGTGGTGGATAGAGGAGGCTCAGGCATGAGGAGAGATCTCAGAGCTCTCTGCAGCCCCGGGAAAAGGGGTTGGAGCTAGGCAGGGGTTGGGCTTTGCTCCCAAGGAACAGGGGATGGGATGAGAGGAAATGGTCTCGAGTTGTGCCAGGAGAGGGTCAGATTGGATATTGGGAGAAAATCCTTCATGGAAAAAGCGGTGAAGCCCTGGAAGAGGCTGCCCAGGGCAGTGGTGGAGTCCCCAGACCTGGAGGTGTCCAAAAACTGTGTGGCTGTGGCACCTGGGGACAGGGTTCAGTTGGCACGGTGGGACTGGGCTGATGGTTGGACTGGAGGAGCTTGGAGGGATTTCCCAGCCTCAATGATTCCATGGTTCTATGACCCTGATGCGTCTTTTATTGCTCAGGTGAGACCTCGGGTGTGGGTCTGCAAAGCCTGGTTGCAGATCAAGCAAAGAAAGTGCTTTCCTCTCCTAACGTGCCCCTGAGAACACAGTGGGTCTCCTGCAACTCATGGTCCATACGAGGTGTCCGTGTGCTGCCTCCTCTGAACCTCTGGCTAAAGAGATTCCTTGAAAAGTGATTCCTGGATGCTGGGCTGGGGGCTGAGAGCTCCGCGTGAGTGCGGTGAGGTGGCTTAAGGCCAAGGGACCTCAGCTAGAATCATAGAATAACCAGGTTGGAAGAGACCCACTGGATCATCGAGTCCAACCATAATTAGAAAGGGTCTCGCACAGCATCCCCTTCCCATCAAGGCAATTTGAAGCTAACTTCACCTGCAGGAAAGCTGGGGGGGGGCCTTGATCAGGAAGTGAAGGGATGGGATGAGGGGAACAGTTTTGAGCTGAAATAGGGGAGGTTGAGATGAGAACTTAGGGAGAAATGTTCTCCTGGGAGGGTGGGGAGACCCTGGCCCAGGTTGCTCAGAGCAGGGGTGGCTGCCCCCTCCCTGGAGGGGTTCAAGGCCAGGTTGGATGGGGCTCGGAGCCCCTGATCCAGTGGGAGGTGTCGAAACCCACAGCAGGGAGGTGGAACTGGGTGGGATTCAAGGTTCCTTCCAACCCAAACCATCCCATGATTTCATGAACTCTTCAGCAACCTCAGCACTGAAAGGACTCTTTGTTCCTGACACGATCCAGAGGATAACACGGAGCTGAGCTTGCAGCCTCTCCTGGAGGGGCTGCCCTTGCGTCCTCGGTGCTGTGAGTTCCTGATGTTCTGCTGCCACATCCTCAGGAGCGTGTGGTCCCCACAGCGCCTCGTTTACTGTGTCCTGTGATAACTCCCCTGCTGCTGCGTCTCTTTTCTCCACAGCTCCATCACCTCCCAGCTCCCTGTGCCCCTGGGCTGTGGGGATGGCTGTGGGGCAGGTGCTGCTCGTGCTGCTGGCTGCCTGCGCGGTGCTGCCTGCGAGGGACCCGCTGCTGAACGTCTGCATGGACGCCAAGCACCACAAAACCAAGCCTGGCCCCGAGGGGAACCTGCACGACCAGGTATGACTCCGCTGGTGTCTGGGGTGGGATTGTCACCTCCCTCTCCGGATGAAGAGGGCAGGTTTGGGGCTTTGGGTTCAGTGACCACTTGCCTTGAGTGACCACATGCCTTGATGATCCGGTGGGTCTCTTCCAACCTGATTATTCTATGATTCTATGTGAGGTCTCTGCTTGCTGTTATCTTCTCTCGTGGGGTTAGGGCAGGTGTGGGGAGGTGAAGACTCCTGCCAGCTCGGTGTCCCCTCTCTTTACCCAGGAGACCTCCCCTTCCTGAAGCTTAGGCCCCCCAGATCAGAACAAGGTGAAGCATGACAAGGAAAGACTCTTTTTCTGCTCCCTCTCTGCGTTGGAGCCTCTTCTTCTTTGTTGGAGACCTCTACCCCTAAGTCCTTGGTGGGGATGGGGCTCCGAGCAAGCCGGGGTGCAAGAGAAGGGAGTTGGTTCCTATTCCTCAGGGTGACACTAATTCCTGGTGAGGGTCTGACCTTGAGAGCCCTCCACCTGCTCTCCCAACTCCATCACGTCCTGAGGGATGGGAGGAGGGGAGATGCTCCTGCAGCTGAGGGCTTCTTGCCGTAGGCTCTGCAGGGAGCTGGCACCTTCAGAGTCCTCGGGCTCCTGACCATCCTGTCCCTTGCGCTGTTGCAGTGCGCTCCCTGGAAGGACAACGCCTGCTGCACGGCCAACACCAGCTCAGAAGCCCACAAGGACCAGTCCTACCTGTACAACTTCAACTGGAACCACTGCGGGCGGATGCCCCCCAAGTGCAAGCGCCACTTCATCCAGGACACGTGCCTGTATGAGTGCTCGCCCAACCTGGGGCCCTGGATTGACCAGGTAGGATCAAATCTGCTGTGACTGAGACCCCAGGGCTTGTGCTGGCCACATGATGTCCTCCACGTGGTGGACTCTGGTGTGTATGGAAGTGTGTTCTCCAGGGACACCTTCCTGCAGGGTGGAAAGATTCACAGAATCATGGAATGGTTTGGGTTGGAAGAAACCTCAAAGCCCATCTGGTTCCAACCCGCAACACCTCCCACTGGATCTGGGGGCTCCAAGCCCCATCCAACCTGGCCTTCTACACCTCCAGGGATGGGGCAGCCACCACAGCTCTGGGAAACCTGGACCAGGGCTCACTACCCTCACAGAAAAAACATTTTCCTGAGATCTCATCTCAATCTCCCTTCTTCCACCCAGTGGAAGGTGCTGGGAAGGTCTCTGGGCTGTGGCAGCTCCTGCCCCTTAGCAGCTTTCGGGGGCCACCACCGATGGGCTTGGTCTTGTTCCCTCGCAGGCCGACAGCAGCTGGCGTCGGGAGAGGATCCTTCACGTGCCCCTCTGCAAAGAGGACTGTGAGGAGTGGTGGGAGGACTGCAAGGACTATGTCACATGCAAAGAGAACTGGCACAAGGGCTGGAACTGGGCAACAGGTTGGTGGGCTGTGTGGAGCAAACCTCTCCTCAGCCCTGCAGGAGAGCTCCTGGTGGTGTCATAGAATTGTAGACTCACCAGGTTGGAAGAGACCCACCGGATCATCGAGTCCAACCATTCCCATCAATCACTAACCCATGTCCCTCAGCACCTCATCCACCCGTGCCTTAAACCCCTCCAGGGAAGGGGACTCAACCCCCTCCCTGGGCAGCCTCGGACAGGGACTAATGACCCTTTCTGGGAAAAATTTCATCCTGATGTCCAGCCTGACCCACCCCTGGTGGAGCTTGAGGCCATTCCCTCTCATCCTGTCCCCTGTCCCTTGGGAGAAGAGCCCAGCTCCCTCCTCTCCACAACCTCCTCTCAGGGAGTTGGAGAGAGCAATGAGGTCTCCCCTCAGCCTCCACTTCTCCAGGATAAACACCCCCAGGTCCCTCAGACTTGTTCTCCAGCCCCTTCCCCAGCTCCATTGCTCTTCTCTGGACTTGCTCCAGAGCCTCAACATCCTTCTAGTGGGGAGGACCCAGAACTGACCCCAGGATTCGAGGTTGGGTCTCACCAGAGGGAGAAGAACCTCCCTGGCCCTGCTGGCCACGCCGTGTCTGCTCCAAGCCAAGATGCCCTTGGCCTCCTTGGCCCCCTGGGCCCTGCTGGCTCCTGTTCAACCAACCCCCCCAGGTCCTTCTCCTCCAGGCACTTTCCAGCCAGACTTCTCCTAGTCTGGAGCTGCTCAGGGTTGTTGCGCCCCAAGGGCAGGACCCGGCGTTTGGCCTCATTAAACCTCATCCCGTTGGTCTCAGCCCAGCAGTCCAGCCTCTTCAGATCCCTCTGGAGCCTCCCAACCCTCCAGCAGATCCAGCTTCCACCCAAGTTGAGGATGGTCAAGTCACCATCCATGGGTGAAGATGCAGAGATGGGCTGTGGGCGGGGGGGGTTGCTCCTCGCGGATGAAAGGATGCAAGCCTGGAGCTCATGTTGTTTTCTGGTGCTCTGCCTTCAGGAACAAACCTCTGTCCTTGGGGCTCCATGTGCAGACCCTTCAGCCAGGTCTTCCCCCACCCTAAAGACCTGTGTGAGAAGATCTGGTCCAACTCCTACAAATACACCACGGAGCACCGGGGCAGCGGGCGCTGCATCCAGATGTGGTTTGACCCTGCGCAGGGAAACCCCAATGTGGCCGTGGCAAAGTACTACGCTTGGAAAAAGAGATCTTCCAGTGCCCAGGTGAAGGACGCAACTCCAGAGACTGACAAAGCCATGTGTGTTCTGCCACGGCTTCTCCTGGTCCTGCTACCTCTGGCCCTCGAGGTGGTCCTTGAAGGGTCTGGGGGCGTTGGATCCCATGGCTGGAGGTCCCTGTGACAGCTCCCTGCAGGGTCAGGGCTCGGACTGCTCCACCTGCCCTACAGGAGGAGCTGGCTTAGGTAACTTGGGTCCACTCAAAGTGGTCACGCATCTCTGTAAGCGTCTTGCACAGGTTCTGTTGATGGACCTTCATAGCTGCAGTTATTTCCTTGCCCTCTGAGGAGGGACGATGCTGAGAGTCTCTGATCTGGTGGAGAGGCTCCTTTGCACCTGTTCCCACCTCATGGCCGTGTATTGGGTTGGCAGCGCCCATTCAAGGTCCACCAAGATCCGATGTCTGGTCTCCTGAGCTGCTCTGATCTCCTGAAGGGTGGGGGTGATAATAAAATGTTCATGCATCAGCCGTGCTCTGTTGAGGTGAAGTATTGTTGAGGAGGTTGCAGTGCTTTGGGCTTGGAAGAAGGCTGCTGGTCCTGCCTTAGTGCTGGTGGGGGTGGGAGGAGGGGGAGTTATCTGGGTCCTGATCACCCTCCTTCCCTGGAGGTGTTTAAAAGGCAGGTGGATGAGGCGCTGAGGGAGGTGGTTTAGTGATAGATGGGAATGGTTGGACTCGATGAACCAGTGGGTCCTCTCCAACCTGGTGATTCTACAATTCTGATGGCTCCTTGGGTGCTGTGCTCTGACCCGTCCTCCTGGAGGAGGTGCAGACATGCCCGTATGTCCACACTATGATTCCTGCAGCTATGAGGAGCACCTGTCATATCTCCTCCCTGCTCCCACCCATTCTTCCATGCTTCGTGGAATCATTGAGGTTGGAAAAGACCTCAACGCTCCTCCAGTCCAACCCACTGTGCTCACTGAACACTGTCCCCAAGTGCCACGTCCACATGGGTTTCTGAACCCCTGCAGGGATGTGGTCTCCACCACAGCTCTGCACAGCCTCTCCCGGGGCTTCACCACCCTTTCCAGGAAGGAATTACTCCCAAGATCCAACCTAAACCTCCCCTGGTGCAATGTGAAGCTGTTTTCTCTCATTCCAGCCTTTGTTCCTCGGGAGAAGAGCCCAGCACCCACCCTCTAACCTCCTTTCCAGGAGCTGCACAGAGCGGTGAGGTCTCCCCTCAACCTTCTCCAGAATAAACAACCTCAAGTCCTTCAGCTGCTCCCACAACCCCTGCACTCCAGGCCCTTCCCAGCTCTGTTCCCTTCTCGGGACGTGCTCCAGCCCTTCCAGGTCTTTCTGGGAGTGGGGGGCACAAAACTGAGCCCAGCATTTGAGGGGCAGCCTCCCCAGTGCTGAGTGCAGGGGACGATCCCTGCCCCGGTCCCACTGGCCACCCCATGGCTGATCCAAGCCCAGATGCCCTCAGCCTCCTGGGCCACTGGTGGCTCCTGTTCAGCTGCTGTCAACCAGCACCCCCTGCTCCTTTCCTGCTGGGTGGCTTTCCATTGCTCCACAAATTAGCATTTATTTCCTGAAAAACACCAGAGCAGCGTCACCGGGCGTTCGTGGAGCGCGTGGGGTTTGTCGAGGGCAGAAGCAGCAGTGACTGTGAATTTCTTAGGATGAAAATGTGATAAAGCAATCTGATTTTCCTTTAGACAGGACAACATCTCTTGCTGACAGTGAAGAGACAGATAATTAAATCTGCCTTGACTGTAATTACATTTTTGGCCCTTTTCACATTATGTATTCAGAACCAGGAAAGGGGAGGGTGATGGAAATGAAACACACAGTGAAGGCAGAACTCATCGGGGAAAGAAAATGTTTTCAAAGAAACGTTATCAATTATTCATCATCGGAGATGAAGCGAGCAGGGAGCTGAAAGGAGAGAGCTCATTTCTGCAGTTATTCACTGTTTTCATTAACAAGTTTTTAGGGAATGAGTGGTGTCTGCGGGGCTGACTGGAGCTGTGGCCCTGCCAGTTTGGGTCCACGGATCTGATGTGGCTTAAAACACGTGGGGCTTTGATCACCATGTTCCACGTGAACGCACCAGAATGACGTTGTCTTTAGTATTCTGGCTGCTTCTGGGGTTGTTCAGCCTGGAGAAGAGGAGGCTCTGGGGAGACATTAGAGCAGCTTCCAGTACTGAAAGCATCATCAAGTCCAACCTTCCCTGTTTGTCTGTTTTCCTTGAACACCCGGGGTTTAAACCAGGCTTTGCACCCCAAGAGTTCCCCCATCCAGGCTGCAGCCTGAGAACCCAGCAGACTTCAACAAGAATCGTTATTGCTGTAACATCACGTGTTTTCATAGAAGTATGGAATGGTTTGGGTTGGAAGGGACCTCAAAGCCCATCCAGTCTGCCCAGGGAGGTGGCTGACTCGCCTTTCCTGGAAGGGTTTAAGGTGTGGGTGGATGAGGTGCTGAGGGGCATGGTTTAGAGATTGGTGGGAATGGTTGGACTCGATGATCCGGTGGGTCTCTTCCAACCTGGTGATTCTATGATTCTATCATTCAGTCCCACCCCCTGCCCTCTGGATCAGGGGCTTCAAGTTCCATCCAACCTGGCCTTCAACACATCCAGGGATGGAGCATCCATGATTACTCTGGACCAGGGCCTCCCCACCCTCTCAGAACAATATTTCTTCCTGATATCTCATCTCAATCTCTCCTCTTTGAGTTCAAAACCGTTCCCCTTGTCCCATCCCTGCACTCCCTCATCCAGAGCCCCTCCCCAGCTTTTCTGGAGCCCCTTTCCATACTGGAAGTTGCTCTAAGGTCTCCGTGCAGCCTTCTCTTCTTCAGGCTGGACAAAACTCTCGTTGCCTGTCTTCTCCCACCATTGCCAAGCTTGGGAACCCACAGGAGCAGTGAAATGTCCAAGGAGCAAGAGTCTACAGCTAGAAATCTCTTATAAAGAGGAGGTGCCAGCTGCAGAATTGCCTGCAGCCCATCCCAAAGCAGCTTCCAAAGAATTGAAACCGTTCCCCTCATCCCATCCCTGCACTCCCTGATCAAGAGCCCCTCCCCAGCTTCCCTCAAGCCCCTTTCCATATTTCTGTTACTGGATGCACAGTTTCCCATCAGAAGCCCCACACAGGCAGTTTCCCCTCCTGACCCCTCTCTGTGTGAAGCCACGAGGACATCAGAAGCCCAGATGATGAAGCAGAGTGGTGGGTAGGAGCTGAGGAGGATTGTCTCTGTTATTTACTCAGCATCCCCTTCCAGCTGCATCCTTTGTGCTAATAAAAGGAATTATCTCTCCCAAACCCCAAGGAGGGGTCAGCCAGCTCACGTCCGATCAAACCACAAGCGTCACTCTCGGCTGTTGTTTGCTGGTGGCAATTAGCGTAAAGCAATTAGCTGCTCACAAAAGTGCGCGTGACCACTTTCGAACACTGAATCCGTCACTCCCAGCAGCCAAACTGTGTCCTGATGAATGAAGATGGAACAATTAGTGACGTGGACGCTCTCCTTTCCTAATGGAGCGGTTTGACGGTTGGAGTCGATCATCTTAGAGGTCTTTTCAAACCTTAATGACTCCATGATTCTAATGGGTGAGTCACCTTGGTCCAGCGTCAGGGGCACGGCAGAAGTCAGCAATAAACATTGTTGGGGCTCAGAGATGGTTTATTTCCTAGAATTTGGGGTAATCAAGTGATAGGTTAGATCACCCTGGAGCTGGGTTCATGGTTCCTGTGAGGGTGGGGAGGCCCTGGCCCAGGTTGCCCTGAGAAGTGGTGGCTGCTCCATCCCTGGAGGGGTTCAAGGACAGATTGGATGGGGCTTGGAGGAACCTGATTCCATGATTCTATGATGAAAGAATCCCTGGGTGGAGGACTTCTCGGGGCAACCTGGGCCAGGGCCTCCCCAGCCTCACAGGAAGAGTTCTTCCTGAGTTCTTCCTAATTACTCATCTCAATCTCCCTCTTGCAGCTGAAACCCGTTCCCCTCATCCCATCCCATCCCTGCCCTCCCTGATCCAGAGCCCCTCCTCAGCTTTCCTGGAGCCCCTTTCCATTCTGGAAGTTGCTCTAAGGTCTCCCCACAGCCTTCTTTTCTCCAGGCTGAACAACCCAAACTCTCTCAGCTTGTCCTTGAAGGCACCTTGGACAGATTGTAAAAGTCTCCGACCGGCACAAACAGCCTGAAAACAGGAAGAAAATGCAGCATTCTGGGTGCCAGGATCCACCGGCGTCAATTAATTCTGCTTGGGAGGAAAGAGCCACCTTGCAGGGTTCTCCATCAATGCGTAGGAGGTGCTGCACTCGTATTTTCATGTCCATAAAGTACATGAGAAATAACAATTAAAGAAGAAAACGGGGGGTGGGGAAGGTTTGGGAAAAGCTCACTCATTTGGGGCTAAATGAAATGAGCCTCAAAAAATGTCCATGTGCTTGTTTCATCCTATGCACCCTGGGACGGGGGAGAGTTTTCTGCCTTTTCCCAATTGTCTCAGCTGGAGATGCTGCCAGTCGACCCGAGCATATGAGATACAGTTGACAGCGACTGAACAGGAGCCAGCAGGGGCCCAGGGGGCCAAGGAGGCCAAGGGCATCTTGGCTTGGAGCAGACACGGCGCGGCCAGCAGGGCCAGGGAGGTTCTTCTCCCTCCAGTGAGACCCAACCTCGAATCCTGGGGTCAGTGCTGGGTCCTTCACTCCAAGAAAGACCTTGAGGGGCTGGAGTGAGTCTGGAGAAGGGCACGGAGCTGGGGAAGGGGCTGGAGAGCAAGTCTGAGGGACCTGGGGGTGTTTATCCTGGAGAAGAGGAGGCTGAGGGGAGACCTCATTGCTCTCTCCAACTCCCTGAGAGGAGGTTGTGGAGAGGAGGGAGCTGGGCTCTTCTCCCAAGGGACAGGGGACAGGACGAGAGGGAATGGCCTCAAGCTCCACCAGGGGAGGGTCAGGCTGGGAATTCTTCATGGAAAGGGTCATTGGGCACTGGGACAGGGAGGGGGCTCTGTCCCCTTCCCTGGAGGGGTTTAAGGGACGGGTGGATGAGGTGCTGAGGGACACGGGTTGGTGATTGATGGGAATGGTTGGACTCAATGATCCAGTGGGTCTCTTCCAACCTGGTGAGTCTACAATTCTATGCAAGGGTTCTCAAGCACGGGAACAGCCCAGGGAGGTGGTGGAGTCCCCATCCCTGGAGGGGTTTAACAGACGGGCAGATGAGGTGCTGAGGGACATGATTTAGTAGGAGACGAGTATGGCTGGATTTGATAATATCAAAGGTTTTTTCCAGCCTAGGGATTCTGATTCTGTGTTAACTGTTAGAGAGGGCATCTGGGGTGATGACTGGTGGAGAAACGTGCCTGATATACTCCACACGCAGCTTCTGCTTCGCTGGAGGCCAAGGTCCACCAGAAAACAATATTGGAAGCGCCCTTGGGTGGGGACCCAGGGCTCATGTGCGGATTTTAACAACAAAGGGAACGGGCAAGGAAATATTTCACGGACAGCATTTTAAGGGTCTGTTAGCAGTAGGATAAGGAGCAG
Organism: Phaenicophaeus curvirostris; assembly: GCF_032191515.1. Classification (NCBI taxonomy): domain Eukaryota; kingdom Metazoa; phylum Chordata; class Aves; order Cuculiformes; family Cuculidae; genus Phaenicophaeus; species Phaenicophaeus curvirostris. The sequence continues at coordinate 695,903 of NW_027206681.1, forward strand.
TGTGTTAAGTGATCTCAGCGATTTCTGCCAGATCTGACTGGTTCTCGTCCCAGAAATGATGGATTTGGTGCAGGTGGGAGCTGCACACACAGATTGGCCAGGAAAATGGGAACAGGCTGAGGAACATTGAGCCCAAATCGATGGGTTGAGCGGGAGAGGGTGGCCGGTCTGCAAAAGGCTATGGAGGGCCACGTATTTGGGGGAGCAATCATAGGATCAAGGATTGGGTTGGGTTGGAAGGGACCTCAAAGACCATCCAGTTCCAGCCACACCTCCCACTGGATCAGGGTGTTCAAATCCTCATCCAACATCCACCAATTCCCATCTCTTATCAAATACAAAGGCCAGGCTGAGCCTCTCCAAAGCTAAGCTTGGCGTTTCTTAATGACCCATCAATTAGCGGCTGATGAGTTTTCCTCCTTTTTATTGTCCCCATTACCTATCAGGTTTGCTCCTCAGTTTTTATGTTTCTCCCTGTTGCCTTCCGAGATGCAAAGATCTTGATCCAACAACCTTAATGAAGCTGATGGTCTCACCTTCCACAGGGAGTAGAAGAACATGGAGCTGTTGCAGCGAGTTCATGGGGGGACACGGAGATGATGCGAGGGCTGAAGAACCTCCTGTACGAGGAAAGGCTGGGGGAGTTGGGGTTGTCCATCCCGGAGAAGAGAAGGCTGTGGAGAGACCTTAGAGCAGCTTCCAGTGCTGAAAGAGGCTCCAGGGAAGATGGGGAGGGTCTCTGGATCAGAAAGTGGAGAGATAGGACGAGGGGAATGATTTTGAGCTGGAAGAGGGGAGATTGAGATGAGATCTTAGCAGAGTGTTGGAATTGTATGTGTTTTGAGGTCCCTTCCAATGCAAACCATTCCATGGTTCTGTGGTTTTGGAAGAGGCAACAAGAACCAACCAAAAACCTGAAATAATTCCGCACAATGAAGATCTGGGTGAGCCAGGACTCTCCAGTCTGGAAGAGGAATGACTGACAGTGTAGAGAAGGGCTCTGTAGAGCCTTGAGTGGCTTGAAGAGGACAGTCAGATATAATTGCTCGAAGGCAAATTAAATAAAGCAGCAGGTGGCAAAGTTAAAACCAATTACAGGGTGTTCGTCACTCAGTGGGATTAAAGCTTTGGAACATTCTGTCAGCGTGAGCTGCAAACACCAAAACTCTGCAGGGGCTCAACAAATCCACAGGAAAAATAAAAAGTCCATAGGGGAATATTCAACACAAATCAAGGCTTTTGGTTCAGAAAGTGCCGGAGCCTTGGATCGATAGAGGTGAGCAGAGAAATGATCCAGAGAAATGATCCCCTCTGTGCTTGCTGTGTGCTTGTCCCTTTCCTGAACGCTACCAGGTCACAGCATCATCCAGCTGAAGCTTCGAGCTCTCTACGATGGGTTCCACAGGGGACGTTCCCCTCCTCGAGGAGCAGGAGACCATCCTGCAGCCACACCAGCCCCTGTTCCACACCAGGAGAGGGGAGGGAGAAGCAGCCCGGAGCCTGGAGAGGGGTCCAGCCCCATGGAGCATCTCTGAGTGTGTGGCAGGATGACAGGACATTGAGCTAGGAAAGTCCATGCACTTTGAAAGGTGGGAATCCTCTGCCAGGGGAGGTTTAGGGGGGACATCAGGAAAAAAATTTTCATGGAAAGGGTCATCGGGCACTGGGACAGGCTACCCAGGGAGGGGGTTGAGTCACCTTCGCTGGAGGGGTTTAAGGGATGGGTGGACGAGGTGCTGAGGGACACGGGTTAGTGACTGATGGGAATGGTTGGACTCAATGATCCGGTGAGTCTTTTCCAACCTGGTGATTCTGTGATTCTATATCCCTAAGCACCTAGTCTGCCCATCTTAGACACCTCCAAGGATGGTGTTTCCACCACCTCCCTTGGCAGCCTCTGCCAGGGCCTCAGAACCCTTTCTAAGAAGAAATTTTTCCCAATATCAAATCTGAGGCTGCCCTGGTGCAACTTGAGGCCATTCCCTCTTGTCCCATCGCTTGGCACTTGGGTGAAGAGACCAGCACCCACCTCACCACAACCTCCTTTCAGGGAGTTGGAGAGAGCAATGAGGTCTCCCCTCAGCCTCCTCTTCTCCAGGCTAAACATCCCCAGGTCTCTCAGACTTGCTCTCCAGCACCTTCACCAGCTTCGTTGTTCTTCTCTGAACTCGCTCTAGGACCTCAAGGTCTTTCTTGTAATGAGGAGCCCAAACCCTTGATCCACCTCTCTCTGCCCCCCGTGGCACTTTCCCCAAGTGCCCTGGCCACATGGTTTTTGAACCCTTCCAGGGACGGAGCCTCCACTACCACTCTGGGCAGCCTCTGCCAGGGCTTCATCATTCTTTCCATCAATGAATTCTTCCAAGAACCATCCACGTCCCTTTGGGCAGCACCTTCAGAGCCTGGTGACTTCACTGCACCGCAGTTGCCGTCGGCTTTCCATAAAACCCACACGTCTGACGGGTCCACAAACACCTCTTGGCCATTGGGTGACAGCATCATCTCATTTTCTTTCTACATTGCAGCCACTGATTGGGTTTAATGCGCTTTTTATCTCTGCTCTAAACTCCTGAGTGCTGGGGGACGTGAGGCATCGCCGCTACCTCGTGCACCAGATCGATGCAAACACAGTAAGAACGCAACCAGAGGAGATGGATGGGAGGAGTAAGTTATTAAACAACATTTCCTGGATTATTTCTAAAGCCAGGACTTGTTGGTTTGTTTAATTTTATTACATTACCAGAGAGGCTGCCTTTAAAAGACCAGAGTGGGACACAACCCAAGAAATCTGTCTCTGTTGTGAACCATTTTCTGCTTCTTCCTGGAAAAAAAATCCACATTTTACTGCCCAAGATGTCAATGGGGCTTGGAGCCCCTGATCCAGTGGGAGATGTCTCTGCTCATCGCAGGGGGTGGATCTGAGTGGGCTTTGAGGTTCTTTCCATCCCAAACTGTTCCATGATTCTCTGATTCCATCTGCAGCCAAACACCAATCACCACGTACGTTACGCTTTCCCTGCCAACTCCTGGTAATTAAGCAGTCCATAACTGTCCTGTTTGCAATTAATTTCTCCGATTTTCTTTGTGTCTGGAGCTTGGAAGCCTCAGGACAATATGTCCCAGTGCCTGCTGCAAAGTCCTGAAAACAGCAATGTTTTTTTTCCAGTAAACTTCATGCAGGAGACGCCTCCTCCCCACAGCACAACAAAAGCCTGACCTTTTCTGAGCCCTCCAGGAGGCAGGAGCTGGACCACCTCAAGGCTGTGGTTGTTATTGTGCAGCTGAGGCTGCGAGCACAGAGGTGAAGATGCAGACCCAGCAGCAGAATGTGAACAAAACCACTCACCGGCTCGCATACAAAGCAGCTCGCTGAGCACCAGACAGGTCCAGCGGTGTCAAACTGAGCCCTCTTCAAAGAATCATAGAATAGTCAGGGTTGGAAGGGACCTTAAAGACCATCTAGTTCCAACCCCCTGCAATAGGCGGGACATCCCACTAGATCAGGCTGTCCAAGCCTCATCCAACCTGGCTTTGAACACCTCCAGGGATGGAACAGCCACAACTTCTCTGGGAAACCTGTTCCAGTGTCTCACCACTCTCATGGTGAAGAAATTCCTCCTTACATCAAGCCTAAATCTGCGTAAATCAAGCCTAAATCATGTGGCAACGGCACCACTCAGCTTGGTGTCATCTGCAAACTTGCTGAGGGTGCCCTCGATCTCACTGTCAATATCATTGATAAAGATATTAAAGAGAACTGGTCCCAGTCCTGAGGGACACCACTTGTCACGGGTCTCCACCTGGACTTTGAGCCATTGGCCGCTACTCTCTGAATACAACCATCCAACCAGTTTCTTGTCCACCCGTCGTATCCATATCTCTCCAATTTAGAGAGAAGGATGTTGTTGGGGACCGTGTCTAAAGCTTTACAGAAGTCCAGGTAGATCACATCCATCGGTTTACCCACGTCCACTGCTGTGGTTCCCCCATCATAGAAAGCCACTAAGCTGGTCATAGAGGATTTGCCCCTGGTGAAGCCACACTGGCTGCCACTAATCACCTCCATGTCCTCCATGTGCTTCAGCAGAGCTTCTAGGAGGACCTGCTCCACGATCTTCCCAGCCACAGAGGTGAGGCTGACAGGTCGGTCATTCCCAGGGTCGTTTTTTCTGCCCTTTTTAAAAATGCACAACGTCACCATTCTTCCAGTCACCAGGGACGTCTCCTGATTGCCACGACTTTCCAGATACCGTGGAGAGTGGCTTGGTAACCCCATCTGCCAGTTCTCTCAGGAGAGGCAGGTCTTGAAACAGGCTAAGATTGCAGGTTAAGGCTGCAGGAATGGACCTGCAAGGTCATGGAATCATAGAATAGTTTGGGCTGAAGGATCCTCCAAGCCCATCCAGTCCCACCCTCTGCCATGGGCAGGGACACCTCCCACTGGATCAGTTTGCTCCAAGCCCCATCCAGCCTGACCTTGAACCCCTCCGTGAATTGGGTTTGATGGTCCAAGCCTCTTCTCATCTCCGTGCCCTCCACTGGGCTCTCTCCAGTCGCTGTGGTCTTTCTGAAGCTGGGGAGCTCAGAAGTGGACACAGGACTTGGGATGAGGCCTCATTAGGGCAGAGCAGAGTGGAAGGAGAGCCTCACTTTCCTGCTCCCCACGCTCCTCTCCATCACCCCACGATCACCCTGGCCAGCAGGGACCACTCCTGGCTCATGGTTGGGTCAAATGCCCGTCACCGGGGAGGCAGAGGAGCTGTCTGGAGCAGCCGTCCGTGTGGAGAAGGATGGTTTAGAACCACAGAATCATGGGACGGTTTGGGCTGGAAGGGACCTCAAAGCCCATCCACTTCCACTCCCTGCCTAAATCTTCCCCCTTCCAGGGCCTCCCCACCCTCACAGGAGAACATTTCTGCCTAAGATCTCATCTCAATCTCCCCTCTTTCAGCTCAAAACCGTTCCTCTCATCCCATCCCTGCCCTCCCAGCTCTCCTGTTGGCCCTGAGCCCCCTCCATTCCCAGCAGTCGTTGCTAACCTTGCAGTCACAGTCACGTCACCTTTGTGTCCCTCCATTGCCAAACCCCATCACTGAAAACACTGAAACATTGGAAATCCATAAAGATGCCATCACAACAGCATCCCAGAACGTCTTGGATGGTCTCTGTCCAGCCTGGGGGATGAAACCCCAGGAGCTGGACCTGGATGTCCACTCGATGGTGGAAGCTGCTATGTCCTGGGTGCCCTGGAGATGTCAGCAGTGGTTCGTGGATCCATAGGATCCCTCCCAGTCCCTGCAGGGTTTTCTCACTTTCTGGTACTGGAAATTCCATATTCCCTCTGGCAAAGATCACATCCTCCTCCTCCCACCCAGAGTTTTCATTCTTCCATTTGCTCCAAGGGCTCAAGGATGCTTCTCAGGTCTCCCCTGAGACCTGAGCGGGGTCACAAAACGGTGTAACATGAGAACTTGCCCTTTTGTCATAGAATCATGGAATGGTTTGGGCTGGAAAGGACCTCAAAGCCCACCCAGTTCCAACCCTCTGCCATGGGCAGGGACACCTCCCACTGGATCAGGGACTCCAAGCCCCATCCAACCTGGCCTTGAACCCCTCCAGGGATGGGGCAGCCACCCCTGCTCTGGGCAGCCTGGGTCAGGGCCTCCCTATCCTCACAGCAAAACATTTTTTCCAAAGATCTCATCTCAATCTCCCCCCTTTCAGATCAAAACTGTTCCACTTGACCCATCCCTGCCCTCCCTGATCAGGACCCCCTCCCCAGCTTTCCTGGAGCTCCTTTCCCTACTGGAAGCTGCTCTAAGGTCTCCTTGAAGCCTTCTCTTCTCCAGGCTGAACAACCCCACCTCTCCCAGCATGTCCTCATACGGGAGGTTCTCCAGCCCTTGGATCATCTCCATGGCCTCCTCTGGACATGCTTCAACAGATCCATGTTGTCCCTGGGTTCTCGCTGGATGTGGGATGCTCCATCACAGCCCTTTGAGCGCTGGCATTAACACAACCAGCAGTGCTTGCAACACCCACATCTCCTCCCCTAAGGACCAGCTCGCGCTGCTGGAGCAAACCTGCCTTTTCCAGGCCCTGCTGGGAGACGGGAGCAGCAGAAGCATCTTAGGGAACACGTAATGTGTGCAAACATCACGAGGTTCCACCAGGCCAAGTGCAAGGTCCTGCACCTTGGTCAGGGCAATCCACGGTTTCAGTACAGGATGGGAAACGATGCGATTAGGGGCAGCCCTGAGGAGAAGGACTTGGGGTGTCCAGTGATGAGAAGCTCTGCATGAGCTGCAATGGGTGCTCCCAGCCCAGAAACCATCCGTGTCCCGGGCTGCATCCAAAGCCGTGGGACCAGCAGGGTCAGGGAGGGGATTCTGCCCCTCTGCTCCACTCTGGTGCGACCCCAACTGGATCCTCATATCCAGTTCTGGAGTTCTTAGCACAAGGAGGACATGGAGCTGTTGGAGTGAGTCTAGAGGAGGCCACAGAGATGATGCAAAGGCTGGAGAACCTCCTCTACGAGGGCAGGCTGAGAGAGTTGAGGTTTTTCACCCTCAAGAGAAGGCTCTAAGGAGACCTTATAGTGGCCTTCTAGCATCTGAAGGTGCTCCAGGGATGCTGGGGAGGGGTTTTAACAAGGGCATGGAGTGGGAGGATGAGGGGGGTTGGCTTTAAATTGGAAGGGGGAAGATTTAGATTAGATTTTAGGGAGAAATTCTGCATGCTGAGGGTGGGGAGAGCCTGGCCCAAGCTGCCCAGGGAAGCTGTGGCCACCCCATCCCTGGAGGTGTTCAAGGCCAGGCTGGATGGAGCTTGGAGCCCCCTGATCCCCTGGGAAGTGTCCCTGCCCATGGTAAAGAGTTGGAACTGAACGCGCTTTGAGGTCCCTTCCAACCCAACCAATCCATGGTTCTGTGTAAACTGAAACACATCTACAGCCTGGTAGCTGCTCTGGGAGTTAACGATGGTCTCAGTAGAAATAGAGCATCCTTCATCCCTGCATTGGGTCAGGACCAATCCCAATTTACCCGGTGCCCCAGTGTGTGCGATTTCTTTCCCCGACCTTTCTTGGTGTTAATCACATTGCAAATTAGAGCCCAGGGATTGATTTCACCCAAGCTTTGACCTCTATTGATTTGACCCACCAGCAGAGTGGAGATGGAGGTGGACTGGCATTAATTTCCTGAAGCAGTGCTGGTGACAGGGAACCCCAGGGACGTTTCCTACAGCGCTGCTCCGTAGTTCCAGGCTCCAGAGGATCCTGCTGGACCCTGCTGGACCCTCCACATACTTCACTCACTCGGAAAATGCAGGAAAACATTGCTCTGGAACATTCCTGCAGAGGAGTTTGGTCAGTGACACCACTGCATTTGCGGCAATCAGGCAGCCACAGGCTCACGGGCTGAATTTAAAAGGGTTTATTGATCAGTGGAGTCTTGCTTATCCAATTCTCCAGCCACCTGGGAAACACGGTCCTTTATTGTTCTCTAATGGAGCGACGTTCAGGATGGGACACACGTTCCTAAACCAAACCCACTGCAAAGCATCAGCCCAGATTGGACACAACGCAAGAGTCGGGGTTGTCCAGCCTGGAGAAGAGAAGGTTGCAGGGAGACCTTAGAGCAGCTTCCAGTAGTGAAAGGCGGTCCAGGAAAGCTGGGGAGGGGCTCTGGATCAGGGAGTGCAGGGATGGGACAAGAGGAATGGTTTTGAGCTGGAAGAGGGGAGATGGAGATGAGATCTTAGGGAGAAATGTTTTCCCTGGCCCAGGTTGCTCAGAGCAGGGGTGGCTGCCCCATCCCTGGAGGGCTTCAAGACCGGTTTGGATGAGGATGGAGCCCCTGATCCAGTGGGAGGTGTCCCTGCCCATGGCAGGGGTGGAACTGGGTGGGCTTTGAGGTCCCTTCCGACCCAAACCATCCCATAATCCTACGATTTGACCCAAACAGGCAAAGCAATCGCTGTGTTTCACATGAAGATGGTGCCATCCAGTATCAATTAAACCCAAACTAGTCATTTGACCCGATGCGTCACAGACACGGGAAGCCAAAGCCAAACTTAGATCTGTTTCTTACCTCAAAACTGCACAGAATCAGTGATTCCTGGCAAAAAGAAAAGCCTCATCTCTGTTTTAGGAGGGAAGTGGTGATGCTGCTGTCAATGCAGCATTTACTGGGTGTTGTAGCGCGAGGTCCTGCCGCCCTGGCAGCTTTTGTGACGGTGCCAGATCATCCTCCCAGCTCCTTTGCAAGGTTAGGACCCGAGGGAGACGTGACTCGGTTTGGAACTCCTTTTAATTATTGGTTGAAATCTGGGCTGTGCAGCAAGAACAGGGATGTCAGGGACTGCACCAGCAGAAAAAGAAAGATGTGAAGGGCTAAAAGAAGAGTTTGGGGGCAGTTTTCCTTCCAGCAGGTCACGTTTCAGTCAGAGCAGCTGCTGGATTTGGATGATCCCTCCACCCCCTGTTTAGCACCAGCTGTTCCTTGCACTGCAGAGAAAGCCCAGGAAAAGAAAGCCTTTCTGAGCGGTGAAGAGATCAAAAGCTGAGGGACCAGCAGGGCCAGGGAGGGGATTCTGCCCCTCTGCTCTGGGGAGACCCACCTGGAGCCTGTGTCCAGCTCTAGAGTCCTCAGCACAGGAACATGGAGCTGTTGGAGTGAGGCCAGAGAAGGCCACGGAGATGATGTGAGGGCTGGAGAACCTCCCGTAGGAGGACAGGCTGGGAGAGTTGGGATTGTTCATCCTGGAGAAGAGAAGGCTCCAAGGAGACCGTAGAGCAGCTTCCAGTAGGGAAAGGGGCTCCAGGAAAGCTGGGGAGGGGCTCTGGATCAGGGAGGGCAGGGACAGGACGAGGGGAACAGTTTTGAGCTGCAAGATGAGAGATAAAGATGAGATCTTGGGGAGAAATGTTCCCCTGTGAGGGTGGGGAGGCCCTGGCCCAGGTTGCCCAGAGCAGGGGTGGCTGCCCTATCCCTGGAGGGGTTCAAGGCCAGGCTGGATGGGGCTTGGAGCCCCTGATCCAGTGGGAGGTGTCCCTGCCCAGGGCAGGGGGTGGAAGTGAATGGGCTTTGAGAACCCTTCCAACCCAAACCACTCCATGATCTCACTCTCGTTGTTGCAGCCAACAACTCCTGGGGCAGACAAAGACCTTCACCACCTTCTCTTTGATCTGCCGTGTCCGCGCGCCGTACACCACGGGGTTCAGCAGCGGCGGGACGAGCACGTACAAGTTGGCCAGGAGAATGTGGACGTGGTGGGGGATCTCCCGGCCGAAGCGATGAGTCAGGACGGTGAAAAACGCCGGAATATAGAAGAGTAAAATAACACAGAGGTGGGAACCACAGGTGTTGAACGCCTTGTGGCGGGCAGCCTTGGAAGGCAGCTTGAGCAGCGCCAGCAGAATTAAGACGTAGGAGACAGCAATGAGGACAAGGTCCACCACCACGGCGGCGAAGGGCACGGCGAGGCCGTACAGGACGTTGACGGAGATGTCGGCGCAGGCCAGGCGGGCGATGCCCATGTGCTCGCAGTAGGTGTGCGGGATGACGTTGTGGCCGCAGAACGGCAGCCTCGTCAGGAGGAAGATGCACGGGAAGATGATGCAGAAGCTCCTCAGCAGAGCCGCCATCCCGGCTTTGGCGACGGCGGACGGGGTCAGCAGCGCCGCGTACCGCAGCGGGTTGCAGATGGCCACGAAGCGGTCCAAGGCCATGGCCAGCAGGATCACCGACTCGGCTGAGAAGGTGAAGTGCAAGAAGAACATCTGGGTCAGGCAGGCACCAAAGGAAATCTCCCCGGTGCCGAACCAGAACAGAGCCAGCATCTTGGGGACAGTGGTGGTGGACAGCACCAGGTCAGCCACGGCCAGCATGGAGAGGAAGAGGTACATGGGCTGGTGGAGGCTGCGCTCGGTCCTGATGACAAACAAGATGACGCCATTTCCCAGCAGGGCAGCCAGGTACATGGAGCAGAAGGGGATCGAGATCCAGATGTGCAGCTCCTCCATGCCGGGGATGCCGGCCAGGATGAACATCGCTGGTGTCAAGCGGGTAAGGTTGAACAGGGGCATCGTTCACCTGAAAGCAAAGGCAGGAGATACTGCAGGACCTTATTTCATAGACTCATGGCTTGGTTTGGGTTGGAAGGGACCTCAAAGCCCATCTGGTTCCACTCCTGCCATGGGCAGGGACACCTCCCACTGGATCAGGGGCTCCAAATCCCATCCAAACTGGTCTTCAACCCCTCCAGGGATGGGGCAGCCACCCCTGCTCTGGGAAACCTGGGCCAGGGCCTCCCCACCCTCACAGGAAAATATTTCTCTCCAAGAACTCATCTCAATCTCCCCTCTTGCAGCTCAAAACCGTTCCCCTTGCCCCATCCCTGCCCTCCCCGATCCAGAGCCCCTCCCCATCTCTCCTGGAGCCCCTTTCCATACTGGAAGCTGCTCTAAGGTGTCCCTGGAGCCTTCTCCATTCTATAAGTCCAGAATAGAAGAAAGGAGTCAAGATCAGGAGAAGAAAGGCTGTTTGCAGGGGTGCACAAGATGTTCTCAAGCATCAGGGACAGCAGAGGGGATAACTGGGACTTTTAAGTCACTTGGACTCACACCAGGTTAGAGAACAAAAGTACCTCAAGGTTGGAAGCCCACGTTCCTTATCTCCAAATGTGTTTCTCCTTTTCCTTTTGGTTCTGGTTCCATTGGTTTTGCAGCTAACCATCAGCACAATTCTAGCAGAAATCAAAATTAACCTGGCACTTGGAAAGAACTTCTGGGTCAAGAACCTTTGGATCAAGAGCTTTTGGGCTCCTCCACCAGCCAAGAAAAGGGTCGCACGGCTGCCCCGGCGAGGTCCTCAGAGCCCTTGAGCATCAATCTCAGGCTGACTCACCCGAGTTAAAATGGAACGCTGCTAATTTTCAGCGGCTTCTGCACTAACAGCCGGCTCTTAAATACCAAACTCAAACCAGGGATCACCCATAAGGCAGGTGAGATGAGAGAGCAAGGCCAAGGTTTAAAACCAAAATACAGCTGCGAGGCTGCCGCACGCAGAAACAATGAGTCCATGCGTGAGGAAGAAATTGTTTTGAACAGCAGAGCTGATTCCCTGTTCACACTCAGAGAGAAACACAAATACCCTGAGCTGAGAAAGCCCAAGGACCCTGTGTCATAGAAACAAAACATGACTGGGCTGCCTGCAGAAATGGAATGAGTCAACATGTTGGTGGAGGAGAAGCACAACATGAGCTGGCAACGTGCGCTCGCAGCCCAGAAACCACCCAGGTCCTGGGCTGCATCCAAAGCCGCAGGAGCAGAGGGAGAGGGAGGGGATTCTGACCCTCTGCTCTGCTCTGTGAGACCCACCTGGAGCCCCACGTCCAGTTCTGGATCCTCAGCACAGGGAGGACCTGGAGCTGTTGGAGCGAGGCCAGAGGAGGCCACGGAGATGATCCAAGGGCTGGAGAACTTTCTGTATGAGGACAGGCTGAGAGAGTTGGGGGTGTTCAGTCTGGAGAAGAGAGGGCTGTGGGGAGACCTCAGAGCAGCTTCCAGAATGGAAAGGGGCTCCAGGAAAGCTGGGGAGGGGCTCTGGATCAGGGAGTGCAGGGATGGGATGAGGGGAATGGTTTTGAGCTGAAAGAGGGGAGATGGAGATGAGATCTTAGGGAGAAATGTTTTGCTGTGAGGGTGGAGAGGCCCTGGTTGCCCGGAGAAGCAGTGGCTGCCCCATCCCTGGAGGGGTTCAAGGCCAGTTTGGATGGGGCTTGGAGCCCCTGATCCAGCGGGAGGTGTCTCTGCTCATGGCAGGGGGTGGGACTGGATGGTCTTTGAGGTCCCTTCCAACCCAAACCATTCCATGGTTCCATCATTCTATTAAATATCTTGTACCAGGAAAGTCCAAAGATCCCGCTCCATCCAAACCAAGCACCACTGGGCTGTCTGCAGCCATAAAATGAGTCAGCATTGCATTCTGGAAATTATTTTAAACAATTCACTATAGATATTGTGTGCAATAAAAAGATACCCTACGATCATGAAATCAAGGAACAGCTTGGGTTGGAAGGGAACTCAAAGCCCATCCAGTTCCAGCCCCCCAGCCATGGGCAGGGGGCACCTTCCACACACGATTCCCCAACACAAAAATCTCTTTCATGCTGATAACCTCTATGTTCCGTGCTGCCCTACCGAGAGCTGCTCATCCTCTGTGGAATCCCAAGGTGAAACGGCCAACGGACAAGGATTCCCTGTGCCCGCAGGGGGGAATCTCAGCGCAGCCAGGAGCTCGGTGCCCGAGGAACCTCTCAGCATCCAAACCCATACTCTGCAGTCTCATCACCTGCAGGGACACAAGGACAGCTCTGAGGACACATCTCCCACAGACACCTCTGAACAGTCTCTAAAACCCCTTAATCCTCCTTTAAACAAGAAATTGTAACTAGAACAGCCAACAATCCCCCAAAAAGCTCTGCCGAAGCCTGCAGGCATCCCTGCCGAGGCTTTAGCTCGGAGAATCTCTGGTTTTCCCTGCACGCCCCCAGCGCGCGGGCTCTGCATGAAGAAGCTGCTGTGGAGGGTGAAAGGATGGAGCCCCCCTCACTGCCTCCCCTCCCAGATCATCAGGGAAGGGGCCAGGAGCCCCAAAACGGGGCGGGAGAGAAAGGTTTCGCTGCCGATTCCTCATCTCCTAGTGAGGGAATGACAGGAGAAGGGTTTCTTTTGCACAGACAGAGCGTGTCGGCAGCGTTGATGCTGGAGCGACCCCGATGCGGGGGGTCCACACCGGCTTTGCTCTCCTGTCCATCACCCTCGGGTGGTTTAATCCTGCCTGCTCCTTCCTCCCCATCATCCTCCACTCCGCACCGCCAGCCCCAAGCCCACGGAATCGAGAGCTGCTGGTCTCACAGGTCAGTGAGGGGCGGCTCGGCACGTAATTCTTGCTAATCAGGAATTAATTCAGCATCTCTGCGCCAGACTCTCAGCATCCCTGAGATGCTGACGGCCCCGAATCCACCAGGCAAACAGCTTCCCACATCCCCAGCAGCAACAGCAGCGGCTGCGGTGCCAGAGCTGGGATCTTGTACCTCTCACGGGATCCCAGAGGAGATGATGGAGGAAAAGCATCCTGCTCTCTGCAGACAGACCCGCGTCCTGCTCCCCGCAGGTGCTCACAGGTCCCTAACGTGTGGTCCCTGTGTGTAATCAAACCCCCTGACCCCGAGGCTCTGCCCAGGCTGGGATGCACCCCAGGTTGTTGCCAGACAGAGTCCAGACGTGGAAAAACAGACATGTGGAGCCCTAAAAAAAAAAGCAGCCGAGCAGCCAGAAGTGCAAATTCGAGGCAATTAGTTTTGCATGTGGATATAAATAGCAACCCGTGTTTTGAACAGAATTTTGAGCGTGATATCTAAGGCTCTTGGTGATTGATGTGCTAAAAGGAGTTTGGAAGAGTCTCCCAGAGCAATGAGAGAGGCAACTCGTGGGCTGGGCTGCGCTGGGATGGGAGGAAGAGTGTGGGGTGAAGGTCTGGCCGCTGCCCCCAGCTCCCAGCCGGTGACCAGCAGGAATCTCACCAGAGTGGAAATAAATCAGTCTGTAGGAGCCCTTCCCTGCAGGCTGAATCATTTCAGCACGGAGCAGCCACCGAGCAGAGGCGGCTGTGGATGCCACGGGCTGAGCATCTAGCCCACGCCTGCAGAACACAGGGAGTTCTGGACCATTAAAACAAGTGATGCTGCAAGAGCAATTGTGGAGCAGAGCATTCACATAAAACCTCCAGGGCAGGGTCCCACCAGGCTCAGTCACAAGACTGGACAACCAGGATTGCAGGGATAGCAGGAATCTCCAGTGCTCTGCAAAACAAGGCACGATGCCTGCTGGGTCAGGGCTCCTGACGTAGACTCATGGGATGGCTTTGGTTGGAAGAGACCTCAAAGTCCATCCAGATCCAGCACCCACCACAGGCAGGGACACCTCCCACTGGATCAGGGTCCTTCTGGACTCGATGACCCCTTAGGACTTTTCCAACCTAGGGATTCTGAGCCCCATCCAACCAGTTCAAAGAGCCAGCAGGAACTCCAGGTGCGTGCCAAAGCAGCAGCTCCATTTGTTCAACCCTTTCTTCCTAGTGCTCAGGTTATTTGATGCTGATGCTAATCATCCAAATTACAAAAGCTCTCTTTTAATTAAAACTTCTGCTCCGTTCGCAGAGTGCTTGTTGGGTGCCTGCTACCCACGTCCCGCGGGAGGATGCGGCGCCTGCTCCCACACGGCGTGCCAGGAGGAGACGGCTTCCCCAGCCCTGGCGCTCCGCTCTGCAGGAACAAAGAGCTCCTCTGCAGTTCTTCGTTTGGATAAAGAGCGCTGGCACACGCCCCCACGGTGCTCATGGGTGCCAGATTGCGCTTGTGTCCCCAGATTCCTCCTTCCATCCTGAGATTCCTCCTTCCATCACCACCACCAATGCCCCCACTCCTCGCTGGGTGCCCTCGGTGTGGTGACCCCGCAGCTCTCACAGCGCTGCTGGCTGCAGCTCCGGCTCCGGTTCACGGAGTCGTGATGGAAAAATCCCGAGGTCGGAGCAACCCCAAGCACCAATTCAAGCAGGGCGGAGAACTGGGAGCAGCCCTGAGGAGAAGGACCCAGGGTGCTGGGGGAGGAGAAGCTCAACATGAGCTGCAACGTGCGCTCGCAGCCCAGAAACTACCTGTGTCCTGGGCTGCATCCAAAGCCGTGGGACCAGCAGGGAGGGAGGGGATTGTGCCCCTCTGCTCCGCTCTGCGGAGACCTCATCTGGAGACCTGTGTTTGGTTTGGAGTGCTCAGCACAGGGAGGACATGGAGCTGTTGGAGCAAGTTCAGAGGAGGCCACGGAGATGATGCGAGGGCTGGAGAACCTCCCGTAGGAGGACAGGCTGAGAGAGTTGGGGTTGTTCAGCCTGGAGAAGACAAGGCTGTGGGGAGACCTTAGAGCAGCTTCCAGTGCTGAAATGGGCTCCAGGAAAGCTGGGGAGGGGCTCCTGATCAGGGTGTGTAGGAACAGGACAAGGGAAATGTTTTTGAGCTGCAAGAGGGGAGATTGAGATGAGATGTTATGGAGAAATCTTCTCCTGTGAGGGTGGGGAGGTCCTGGCCCAGGTTGCCCAGAGCAGGGGTGGCTGCCCCATCCCTGGAGGTGTTCGAGGCCAGGTTGGATGGGGCTTGGAGCCCCTGATCCAGTGGGAGGTGTCCCTGCCCATGGCAGAGGGTGGAACTGGATGGGTTCTGAGGTCCCTTCCACCCCTCTGTTCTCTGGTTCTGCAGTTCAGCTCCCATCAGGAGCACAGGGTGGCAGCCTTTTCCAAGGAATGTGATCCCATCCTGCCTCACCCACAGCATCTCCTGTTCGCTGCAGAGCTCCAGGTGGCAGAGGGTTTGCCCATCGCCCCCCTGCCACAGGACCTTCAGCATCCCCAGGACCTTGAGCATCCCCAATACCCAAGGGTCGGGACATTCCTTCTGATTTGCAGCCCTGATTTGTTCCTGATGACCGGATTAACATAGTGACTTTCCGCTAATGAATCCATGGATGGAGAAATCTGGGATGAAAATGAGAAGGATGGAATTTTCCAGCCACTCTAATGCTTCCTGCCCCATTAAGGAGGGTCCTGAATCTGACCAGCTCTGGTTCTTCCTGGAATTTTCTTCCACAGAATCACAGAATCATGGAATCATTGAGGTTGGAAAAGGCCTTTAAGATCATCAAGTCCAACCCGGCCACCCCAGCACTGACCCCTGTTCCGCAGCACCAGATCCGCTTCGTTTCTGAACCCCTCCAGGGTTGGGGACTCCATCAACACCCTGGGCAGCCTCTGCCAGCCTCACTCTTTCTGTGAAGGAACTTCTCCCAGTATCCCATCTAAACCTCCCCTGGTGAAACGTGAGGTCGTTTCCTCTCATCGCATCACCTGCCTCTTGGGACAAAAGACCAGGACCCACCTCACCACGATCTCCTCTCCGGGAGCACGATGAGATCTCCCTTAGCCTCCTCTTCTCCAGACTAAACAACCTCAAGTTCCTCAGACACTCCCACAACCCCTGGGCTCCAGACCCTCCCCAGCTCCGTTCCCTTCCCCAGACGTGCTCCAGCCCCTCATCGTCTTTCTTGGAGTGAGGGGCCCAGAAATGAACCCAGGATTCGAGGTGCAGCCTCCCCAGCACTGAGTGCAGGAGGATGATCCCTGCCCTGCTCCTGCTGGTCACGTCATGGCTGATCCAAGCCTGGACACTGTCATCACCCCGTTTCTGGAGCTTGGAGACGGTCCCAGGGACCTCAAACAGCTCTGTGCTCAGACACCCTTCATCTCTCCTCCAGCAGCATCACCACAAGCGATGGGAAGGGGTGCTCGGGTGGGGCACGGCGGTAGAATCATAGAATCACAGAATCACCAGGTTGGAAGAGACCCCCAGGATCATCGAGTCCAACCATTCCTATCAATCACTAACCCATGTCCCTCAGCACCTCGTCCACCCATCCCTTAAACCTCTCCAGGGAAGGGGACTCAACCCCCTCCCTGGGCAGCCTCGGACAGGGACCAATGACCCTTTCCATGAAAAATTTCATCCTGATGTCCAGCCTAAACCTCCCCCTGGTGGAGTGTGGATCTGCTGAAGGGCAGGGAGGCTCTGCGGAGGGACATGGCCATGCGGGATCCATGGGCCGTGACCAACAGAATGAGGTTCAACCAGGCCAAGTGTAGAGTCCTGCACTTGGGCCACAACAACCCCATCAGTGCTCCAGGCGTGGGGAAGAGCAGCTGAAAAGCTGCCTGGAGGAGAAGGACCTGGGGGCGTTGGTCGACAGCAGCTGAACATGAGCCAGCAGTGGCCCAGGTGGCCAAGACCAACAGCATCCAGGCTTGGATCAGCCATGGGGTGGCCAGCAGGAGCAGGGCAGGGATTGTCCCCCTGCACTCGGCACTGGGGAGGCCAACATTTGAATACTGGGTTCATTTCTGGGCCCCTCCCTCCAAGAAGGACCTTGAGCAGCTGGAGCACAACCAGAAAAGGGAACGGAGCTGGGAAGGGGCTGGAGCGCAGGGGCTGTGGAAGCGGCTGAGGGACCTGGAGGTGTTCAGTGTGGAGAAGAGGAGGCTGAGGGGAAACCTCATCGCTCTCTGCAGCTCCCAGGGAGGAGGTTGTGGTGAGGTGGGCGCTGGTCTCTTCTCCCAAGTGACAGGCAATCGGATGAGAGGAAATGGCCTCAAGGTGCCCCAGGGCAGGTTCAGGTTGGATATCAGGAAAAATCTCTTCATGGAAAGGCTTCTCAGGCACTGGCAGAGGAAGTGGTGGAGTCTCCATCACTGGAGAGGTTCAAAGTCTGTGCAGATGAGCTGTTCAGGGATGTTTAGTGGACAGGTATGGTTGGACTCAATGATCTCAAAGCTCTTTTCCAACCAAACGATTCTATAGCTACAAGCACGGATGTAGACGCAGGGACCAAACCAGGCTTGTGTAGAGCTCCTTGGCCCTACACCACCCTGGAATCCAAACATCTCGGTGAGTAAACAGCTTTGTACCCAACAACTTTCATTGTCCGTATCTGTATGGGAACAGTCCCTGCTGGAGAACCTGCTGGTGCTCTCACGAGCCGCTCACAGCTGTTAATTATTCTCATGACTCAAAACAAGGCTTTCCTTTCTAATCAGCCCGGCTTCATTTTCCATTCATTCTCATTCATCCTTCTCAAGGGCATTTGCAACGATCCCTCGCATCAGATGTTTCCTCCAGAGGCTCCCACCCTGCCACGAAGATGCCTCCAGAGCAGTTTAAAAATTAATGTGTTTTGCAACCTTTATGGATCAAGTTCTTTCTCCAGCACTTGATTAAACGTCTGCTCTGTCTCCCTCCTCTCCAGACATCTTTGCTCTCTTTTAAAACGTGGTCCCCAAGACCAAAGGCAGGATCACAGCAGGGCTCACCAGAACCTACACAGATCTTGCTGGCATCGACTTTCTGCTGTAAACCAGACTATTAGAATCCCCATGCAGGTTAACCAGGCTGAAAGCCACCTCCGCGTCCTCCATCGAGCCCAGCAAGGAGGAGCTATTAGAGAACGTTGCTCTAGATCGTGTCTGGTGAGATGCACTGTGACTCCTGAGCCTGTGGCCAGAGGAGGACATGGAGATGATGCGAGGGCTGGAGAACCTCCCGTACGAGGACAGGCTGGGAAAGTTGGGGTTGTCCAGCCTGGAGAAGAGAAGGCTCCAGAGAGAACTTAGAGCAGCTTCCAGTATGGAAAGGGGCTCCAGGAAAGCTGGGGAGGGGCTCTGGATCAGGGAGTGCAGGGATGGGATGAGGGGAATGGTTTTAAGCTGCAAGAGGGGAGATTGAGGTGAGATCTTAGGGAGAAATGTTCTCCTGTGAGGGTGGGGAGGCCCTGGACGAGGTTGCCCAGAGCAGGGGTGGCTGCCCCATCCCTGGAGGGGTTCAAGGCCAGGCTGGATGGAGCTTGGAGCTCCTGATCCAGTGGGAGGTGTTGCTGCCCACATCAGGGGGTTGGAATAGGATAGGGTTTGAGGACCCTCCCAACTCAAACCATCCATGATTCCGTAAGACGAGCATCCCTTGGGCTACACCCCAGCCCTCGAGGGGATTAACTGAAGAGCTCCAAAACAACCAGGAACCACCGGAGAAGACCTCTGGGTCCATCCCTCTGTGCTCACCTGCTGCTCCAGGAGGGTTTGCTGCCTCCCATTTATGCTTTCAGCTGGGGCAGTGCAGATTCAACACTCCATTTGTCCTTCTAGAGGACGACCCTTCCTGGTGCTGGCACAAGAACCCTGTCCTGCCTGGAGATCTACCTAAAATCCCCCTGCCTGTCACCCTTCATGGTGGAGAGCTGGATCTTTCCAGGTTTTAAGCATGAAGCACTTGGTCCCAGCAAACACAGGGGATGATGCTGCTCACAACTGAAATTCTCCATGGTGCAGATCTTGATGCTGCTCATGGATGAAGCTCCCCGGGGTCCCTCCAGTGTTCTGACCGGACCAAACATCTTGGTGTCATCAACCTTTCATAGAATCATAGAATCACCAGGTTGGAAAAGACACACTGGATCATCGAGTCCAACCATTCCTATCAAACCTCTCATTACAAGGGGGCTGTGAACCCACTCCCAGCCACAGGAATCATGGACCTGTGCCGGCCACCATGGCCCTGGCACAGCTACAGGAACACGCTGGAACCCACCTGCTGGACAAGAACCACTCAAAGAGCCCCCAGAATGCTCCTTCTCTTGGGTGCCCAAGCTCCTCTGGATCCACGTCTGCGGGACGTGCAGCACCTTTTCTCTATCACAGCCCTTTGGAGGATGACTCCGCATCCACCTCTATTGAATCAACCACCTTTGCATCATCTAAAAACCTCGTTAGCAATGATCCCCGCCCTTGCCTCTACACAACCGATCGCCATCATCTACAGCATCAGCCCCAGCATCCGATCAATCCCTGCTGAACGGCCCCAGAAATAAGCAGAACACAAGCTCTTGGTGGGAAGTCCTCACCGAGATATGGCTTTGCCGTCAGCCAAACTCCATCAGCATCTGCTTTAATTATTATTTATTTGTGATAATGAAATCTAAATCCCAGTGCCACGAGAATAAAACAAGTCGTGTTCAGCTTTCAGGTAACTTTATCACCGGAACGTGGAGGTCATCGAGAAATGAAATGACCTGATCCTACGGAAGATAAACACCAAAAATAAGTCCCCATGGCCATTACTTGCACTCTTGCCCTTTTTAGGCTTTATTGATCAAGTCTCAAATTCGCTTTTCCGTTATTTTATTTGGCGTAAATGTCAAACCAAGCCGGTTCAGATTCCTCCAATAATCCCATGTCTCCTTTTCAACATGAGCCGTCAGCATGTGCTCACAGCTCAGAAACCACCCGTGTCCTGGGCTGCATCCAAAGAGTGGGACCAGCGGGATCAGGGAGGGGATTGTCCCCTCTGCTCTGCTCTGTGAGACCCACCTGGAGTCCGTGTCCAGCTCTGGAGTCCTCGGCACAGGAACGTGGAGCTGTTGGAGTGGGTGCAGAGGAGGCCACGGAGATGATGTGAGGGCTGGAGAACCTCCTGTAGGACAGGCTGGAGAGTTGGGGTTGCTCAACCTGGAGAAGAGAAAGCTCCATGGAGACCTTAGAGCAGCTTCCAGTATGGAAAGGAGCTCCAGGAAAACTGGGGAGGGGCTCCTGATCAGGGAATGCAGGGATGGGACGAGGGGAATTGTTTTGAGCTGAAAGAGGAGAGATTGAGATGAGATCTTGGGGAGAAATGTTCTCCTGGGAGGGTGGAGAGGTCCTGGCCCAGGTTGCCCAGAGCAGGGGTGGCTGCCCCATCCCTGGAGGGGCTCAAGGCCAGGCTGGATGGGGCTTGGAGCCCCTGATCCAGTGGGAGGTGTCCCTCCCCATGGCAGGAGATGGGACTGGATCAGCTTTGAGGTCCCTTCCAGTCCAAACTCTTCCACAATTCTGATTTCATTGTGCTACTGCTCCTCTTCTGGAAGACATAGAGACCCTGAGCAGGCCAGGAGAACAGTGACCAGCACCTTTCCACTGCCACGACCCTTCAGGGGAGCCATCAGGACCCTCTGGGGACCAGCAGGAACCTCTGGTCATAGAATCATGGAGTCATCAAGATTGGAAAACCCCTCCAAGGCCATCCAGACCAACCCCACTGTGCCTACCACGTGCCAAATTGCCATAGCCACGTGGTTTTTTACTGTCTCAAGGGATGGAGACTCCACCACGGCACTGGGCAGCCTCTGTCAGGGCTTCACCACTCTTCCAGTGGGGACATTTTCCCTAATATCCAATCTAAATGTCTTCTGAGAGGAGAGGTCAATACCTGAGAGCAAACCAATCCACCACCAGCTCCATCCTGGGTGTGGAGTCACCACCTCCCTGCAGCTCACACGGCTCTGCCGTTCATCATCTGCCTCACCACAGCGGGGTTGTTATTAATTAACTAAGAGTCGCTAAGACATTACAGTGATGGACGCCAGATGAAGGAAAATCATTAAGCTTTGCTCCTCTAATTCATCGCTCACAGAGCTCTGGAAACGAAGAACAATTAATGAAGCACCATTGTGTGTAAACAGCCATGAAAATCAATGGGAACATCTTTAACGGGGGGTGCTCAGGGCTTTGTGGGTGAGGAAAGTCCTGGTTGTCTTTGACCCCTCAGCCAAGCATCCAAACACACCCCAGAAGAGCCTTCAAAGCAGCAACCTCAAGGCTGGTCTCCACTTCAGGCGCAGGTTGGACTCCTTCTCTGTGCACATGAGCCTGAAAAGCCTCCCAGGGCGCTCGGTGAAGAGTCATGGAATGGGTTGGGTTGGAAAGGACCTCACAGCCCATCCAGTTCCAACCCTCTGCCAGGGGCAGGGACACCTCCCACTGCATCAGGGGCTCCAATCCCCATCCAACCTGGCCTCCAGCACCTCCAGGGATAAGGCAGCCACCCCTGCTCTGGGTGTTTCCATGATTCTCTGACCCTGTGAGCCCTGTCCCGGCCAGGCTCGGTGCAGCGATGCTCCGGGGGAGCCCTGTGCACCCCCACAGCTCTGCCCGTCCACCCCGAGGGCACCTCTGAAGGAGGACAGAGACTCCACGGAATAAATCTTGGGCTTGGCTGCTGGGAACGCGTTCAGAGGGCTGTCAGGCAGGCAGCCAAAGCTCATCCTGAATTAACGAGCTGTGAACTAAATTAACATTGATCCACAAAGTAAGATGCTGGAGAAGTGGGGCTGTGAGAACCTTGTGGGGTTCAACAAGACCAAGGACCAGGTCCTGCTCCAGGGTTGGGGCAATCTGCAGTTTATAAATACAGGATGGGGGCTGATGGATTCGGAGCAGCCTGAGGAGAAGGATTTGAGGTGCTGCGGGAGGAGAAGCTCCACATGAGCCAGAAACATGAATTCACAGCCCAGAAACCAACCGCGCCCTGAGCTGCAACCAAAGACTGGGACCAGCAGGACCAGGGAAGGGGATTCTGCTCCTCAGCTCCTCTCTGGTGAGACCAAACCTGGAGTCTTTGTCCAGCTCTGGAGTCCTCGGCATAGGAATATGGAGCTGTTGGAGCGAGGCCAGAGGAGGCCACGGAGATGATGTGAGGGCTGGAGAACCTCCTGTACAGGCTGGGAGAGTTGGGGTTGTTCAGCCTGGAGAAGAGAAGGCTCCATGGAGACCTTAGAGCAGCTTCCAGTATAGAAAGGGGCTCCAGGAAAGCTGGGGAGGGACTTTTTACAAAGGCATGAAGTGATGGGACAAGAGGGAAAGGCTTTAAGTTGGAAAAGGGAAGATTTAGACTGGACATTAGGAAGAAAGTCTTTATTACCAGCGTAGGGAGACCCTAGTCCAGGTCACCCAGAGCAGCGGTGGCTGCTCCATCCCTGGAGGGGTTCAAGGCCAGGTTGGATGGGGCTTGGAGCCCTTGATCCAGTGGGAGGTGTCCCTGCCCAGGGCAGAGTGAGGGCTCCAAATTGAACCCAGTCGGTGTTGGAATGAGGATCCATGGAATGAACTCCTGTGGTACAACGACACAGCCCATCCCAGCCAGGCTGCTGAGGAAATGCAGGTGGAGCTGTGGTGCCTCCAGGCATTGTCCCAGAGAGCTGAAGACCTCTCAGAGGAGTAGAATCAGGACTTAATGGAGTCATCAAGTTGGAAAAGCCCTCCAAGCTCATCCAGTCCAAATATCAGCCCAACCCCTCCGTGCTAACAGAACCTCGGACCAAATGCCACAACCACGAGGTTTTTGAGCCCCTCCAGGGACGGGGACTCACCACTGCCCTGGGCAGCCTCTGCCAGGTCTTCACCACTCTTTCTGTGAAGGAATCTTTCCCAATATCCAACCTAAACCTCCCCTGGTGCAACTCGAGGCCATTTCCTCTCATCCCATCATGCACTTTGAAGACCGTTTTGCGAGAACAGTGTGTTATGAATTATGCAGTTGTGGTGGTTTGGCTTTTCCAGTCAATACCAGTTCAGACCAGCAGCTCAGCCAGAGTGGAAACCTCTGCAGCCTTGGTTGTTTGCAATGACGTCGACACAGCTTTGTGCTCGCAGCCACTCGCACACTTGGTCACTTGTAGATCATTGACCACGGGCTGGAGTTGAGCCGTCAGAGGAATCTCTCCCATGGAGGCACCTGCAGCAGGAGCAGGAATCAGAGGCTGGTTCACTGAATAGTGGAATGGTTTGGGTTGGAAGGGATCTCAAAGCCCATTCGCTTCCACCCCCTGCCATGGGCAGGGACACCTCCCACTGGATCAGGGGCTCCAAGCCCTATACAACCTGGGCTCCAACACCTCCAGGGATGGGGCAGCCACCACTGCTCTCGGAAACCTGGGCCAGGGCCTCCCTATCCTCACAGGAGAACATTTCTCCCTAAGATCTCAACTCAATCTCCCTTCTTGCAGCTCAAAAATGTTTCCCTCGTCCTGTTCCTATACTCCCTGATCAGGAGCCCCTCCCCAGCTTTTCCTGGAGCCCCTTTCAGCACTGGAAACTGCTCTAAGGTCTCTCCACAGTGGTCTCTTTTTCCAGGCTGAACAACCCCAACTCTCCAGCCTGTCCTACAGGAGGTTCTCCAGCTCCTGCATCATCTCCGTGGCCTCCTCTGGACTTGCTCCAACAGCTCCATGTCCTCCCTGTGCTGAGAACTCCAGAAATGACCGTAGGACTCCAGATGAGGTCTCACAGTGCGGAGCAGAGGGGACAATCCCCTCCCTCCCTGCTGGCCACGTTCTTTGGATGCAGCCCAGGACACGGGTGGTTTCTGGGCTGCGAGCACACGTCACAGCTCATGTTGAGCTTCTCCTCCCCCAGCACCCCGGGTCCTTCTCCTCTGGACTGCTCATAATCCTCTCTCCACCTACCCTGCATTTCTCCTTGGGATTGTCCCAACCCCAGTCTAGGACGTTGTCCTTGGCCTTGTTGAACCCCACGAGGTCCCAACCCTCTTTTGGGTGATTCTACCGCTTTAGCAGGACTATTTTCTACCTGCAGGGCATTAAACACACCTGGACATCAGGGATGCTCTCCAGTTTCCTTCTCAAGCCGTAGCCGGAGGTGCAGCTGGTGCCCAGCAGGGATGGAGCGAACCGACTTGCAATGCAAATGATGGGAGAGCAGGAAATGTCCTGACTCACGGGGGACCAGAAACCGCAGTTAATGTTTAATGCAGCAGCAATTTAAAAGCCACCAGTGGACGGGCTGATGCTCCTTCTGAGACTCGGGAGGAGGAAGGATGAACATCAGCAGCCCTCGGCGGCACCGATAGCGACTTGCAGAGCCGGGCTGGGGTTCCTGGTCCCTCTCCGGGGTTGGGTCTTGGTGAGTCATTTGATATTGAACACGAATGTTTGTAACAAAAGAAGAGGGTCCAGAGGAGGCCACGGAGATGATGCGAGGGCTGGAGAAGCTCCTGTAGGAGGACGGGCTGGGAGAGTTGGGGTTGTTCAGCCTGGAGAGGAGAACTCCAACTCAAACCATTTCACGATTCCAAGTCCATTTGGCAGGGAGAGAAATCTATTTCCACATCAGTGAGAAGTGGAGGTGTTTGGGTCTTGCTGAGCTGCTTTGGAAGCCACGGGCTGTCAGGTTCTGGCTGCTGCTGGCGCCTCAGGACGTCCCTGGGCTGATTTAATTTACAGTTATGGTCCTGCCCTGCCCTTATTCACCTCTGTTGAATTATGTGGTTTTAAGGAGATTGGATAAACGCGATGAGCCGAGATCTTCTCTCTGTTGGCTGGTGTTTTGAGTGGACTTTCAGTTCTCAGAATACTAGAATCCTTAATGGAGACACTTAGAAATTCAAAGAGGTTTTGCACTCAGATGCTGCAGTTTTAATACAAATAAACCAGGAGGGTCTGGAGAGCAAAGGTTTGGCGTTGGTAGATCCCAAACTCATTTTCCCACATCCCAACCCTTGTCTGGAGGAGGATACACAGGAGTGGGGCCACAACCAGGAGCCCCAGGTGTGCCCAGGTGGCCAAGAAGGTCAAGGGCATCTTGGCCTGTGTTGGAAACAGCGCGGCCAGCGGGAGCAGGGAAGGGATCGTCCCCCTGGACGTGGTGTTGGGGACGCCACACCTCAAATCCTGTGTTGAGTTCTGGGCCCCTCCCCACAAGAAGGATGTTGAGGCTCTGGAGCGAGTCCAGAGAAGAGCAACGAAGCTGGTGAGGGGGCTGGAGAACAAGAGAAACGGCTGAGAGAGCTGGGGGTGTTTAGCCTGGAGAAGAGGAGGCTGAGGGGAGACCTCATTGCTCTCTGCAACTCCCTGAGAGGAGGTTGTGGAGAGGAGGGAGCTGGGCTCTTCTCCCAAGGGACAGGGGACAGGACGAGAGGGAATGGCCTCAAGCTCCAGCAGGGGAGGTTCAGGCTGGACATCAGGAAAAAATATTTCACAGAAAGG
Source organism: Phaenicophaeus curvirostris (assembly GCF_032191515.1). Taxonomy (NCBI): domain Eukaryota; kingdom Metazoa; phylum Chordata; class Aves; order Cuculiformes; family Cuculidae; genus Phaenicophaeus; species Phaenicophaeus curvirostris. The sequence goes on from NW_027206681.1 coordinate 721,371, forward strand.
GCCACTGGTCACTGGCAGAGGCTGCTCAGGGAGGGGCTTGAGTCCCCTTCCCTGGAGGGGTTTAAGGGACGGGTGGACGGGGTGCTGAGGGACATGGGTTAGTGATTGATGGGGACGGTTGGACTCGATGATCCAGTGGGTCTCTTCCAACCTGGTTTTTCTATGATTCTATGATTCTAAGAAGGACCTTGAGGGGCTGGAGTGTGTCTGGAGAGGGGGATGGAGCTGGGGAAGGGGCTGGAGCGCAGGGGTTCTGAGAGAGGCTGAGGGACACTTTAGCCTAGAGAAGAGGAGGCTGAGGGGAGACCTCATCACTGTCTCCAACTGCCTGAAAGGAGATTGGAGCGAAGTGGGTGCTGGGCTCTTCTCCCAAGTGACAGGCTACAAGACAAGAGGGAATGGCCTCAAGTTGCACCAGGGGAGGTTGAGACTGGGCATCATGAAGAATTTCTTCACTGAAAGGGTTCTCAGGCCCTGGCAGGGGCTGCCCAGGGAGCTGGTGGAGTCCCCGTCCCTGGAGCAGTACAAACCTGGGTCCTCAGGGATGTTTTAGTGGTGGACAGGTACGCTTGGACTCGATCTCAAAGGCCTTTTCCAACCAAACAACTCTATGAAAAGGAGGGGAAGTGCGTGAAACCATCAGTCCTGCATCAGTCCTGCTCCTCAAAGCACTCGCCATGGCCAAGAGCCCAGAGGACCTGAATTATTCACATCTACATTGATACCCCCAGGCTGCTCAGCCCTTCACGGGACCCAGCTCCGCGTTCCCACCTCTCCATCACTTTGGGAACTGGGAGAAGTGCAGGAGGTTGAGCTCAGAGGCTGTGAAGGTTCCGTCTTTGCTGAGCATCAGTGCCCGAGTCTTCACACGGGGAATCTCTCCATGCTTTGCCTTGACTTGGCTGCCCCATAAACCTTGTTGCCTCGCATTTTGGGTCATATTCCTAAGATCATTCCCAAGCACATCCCTTGGTGTCTTTGCTCCTCTTCACAAAGGAGAATTCAAGGCATGAGCTGGCATCTTCCCAGGCAGGCAGGGAATCTGCCAGGTAGGAGAATAGCTCCGGGAGTCCATAAAGTCCATGGGCTGGAAGTCCAGCCTAGCTCTGCACGTTCCTCCTTGGTGTTTGGGCCTCTGGGATCCCTTGTGGGATGGGGATGAGGCACAAAGAGGACTTTGTGGTGTTTGCAGATGGGTGAGGATGTTTATAGAGGTGGAAGGACAGGGAGAGACACGTCCAGCAGGAGTTTCAGTGGTGGCCACAACCTGCAGGGGTGATAGGTGAACATCAGCCCCATCTCAGACCCTTTCAGTGTTGGGACTGGAATGTTTTTCATTCCTATCCTATTCCTGGTTTGTAGGAGGAGCTCTCAGAAATGAGGGGATCACTGCTCTGGGCAGAGTAAGACGTTGTATGAGCTCATCTGAGTTAGTTCACTCTGGATCAGGGAGTGCACAGATAGGATGAGGGGAAGGGTTTTGAGCTGAAAGAGGGGAGATTGAGATGAGATCTTACAGAGAAATGCTCTCCTGTGAGGGTGGGGAGGCCCTGGCCCAGGTTGCCCGAGATGTGGTGGCTGCCCCATCCCTGGAGGGGTTCAAGGCCAGGTTGGATGGGGCTTGGAGCCCCTGATCCAGTGGGAGGTGTCCCTGCCCATGGCAGGGGGTGGGACTGGATGGGCTTTGAGGTCCCTTCCAACCTAAACCTTCCATGATCCAATGATTCTCTTGCACAGAGCGGAGTCAGGTCGACGCTGAGCACCAAAGAGCCATGTATGAGCTCAATGAAAGCAGCTTTGACCCTATCACCTTCGTCCTGACGGGCATCCCAGGCATGGAGGAGTCCCACATCTGGATCTCCGTCCCCTTCTGCCTGATGTACATCACTGCGGTGTTCAGCAACTCCATTGTCCTCTTCGTCATCATCACGGAGAGGAGTCTCCATGAGCCCATGTACCTCTTCCTCGCCATGCTGGCCGTGTCGGACCTCATGCTTTCCACCACGACGGTGCCCAAGATGCTGGCGATCTTCTGGTTCAGCGCCAGGGAGATTTCCTTCGACGCCTGCATCACGCAGATGTTCTTCACCCACTTCACCTTCATCGTGGAGTCGTCCGTTCTGCTGGCGATGGCGTTCGACCGCTACGTGGCCGTCTGCGACCCGCTGAGGTACTCCTCCACCCTGACCCCCTCCGTGATCGGGAAGATCGCCGCAGCCGCCGTCCTCCGGGGCTTCTGCATCATGTTCCCACCCATCTTCCTCCTGAAGAGGCTGCCGTACTGCGGCCACAACGTGATGCCGCACACGTACTGCGAGCACATGGGCATCGCCCGCCTGGCCTGCGCCGACATCCGAGCCAACGTCTGGTACGGGCTGACGACGGCTCTTCTCTCCTCCGGGCTGGACGTCGTGCTCATCGCCGTCTCCTACGCCCTGATCCTCAGGGTGGTCTTCCGGCTGCCGTCCACGGAGGCTCGACTCAAAACCCTGAGCACCTGCGGCTCCCACCTCTGCGTGATCCTCATGTTCTACGTGCCCGCCTTCTTCTCCTTCCTCACGCACCGCTTCGGCCGCCACATCCCGAGCCACGTCCACATCCTCCTGGCCAACCTCTACGTCGTGGTGCCACCGATGCTCAACCCCATCGTGTACGGGGTGAGGACGAGGCAGATCCGGGAGCGCGTCGCCCGCCTCTTCTGCTCGGCGCTGGAGGGTCCTGGCTCCTGCTGGGGCAGCGGGTGCTGAGCGAGGCGGACACGGGATGTGGTCTGGAAAGCCACACCAAGTCTTGAATGCAAGGATCAAGGAGCCCTTCCTGAAGGCTCAGGCTCTGCAGCCCAACCCTCACGGCAACGTCGGGAGCCAGGATGCTCTGACCTTGTGTCAACAGTGAGACCTGATTGAAGGGCTGGCGTGTTCATCGCAAGAGCCACAAGACAGAGCAGATCATCCAGATGTTTCTGCAGAAGTGTTTTTCCCTGGCCCAGGGGGCAGAGGGCACCTGCCAAGCCCACAGCCTGTGCTGCAAAGCCATTTTGGACCTGCCTGTGGTGGGGAAGCTGCCTCTGGACACACAGCTGGACCTTGGAGGTGCCTCCTATGGAGGGGCTGGTGAACATGGAGATGCCAGGGAATGTGCTTTCCTAGCTCCAGGCTCCATAAAATGCCACGTTCTTCATCAGGGCTGGGCACCAGCAGGGTGCTGAGGGCTCTGGTTGGGACTGACTGAGCCCAACGTTCCTGATGGAGAGAGAGCAGGAGCAGTGAGCAAGCTCTGGGACCAGCTGCAAGTTCTTCGCAGCTCAGTGGTGCAGGAGATGACACAAGAGAAGAGAAGAGAAGGCTCCAGGGAGACCTCATAGCAGTCTTGCAGGATGGAAAGGGGCTCCAGGAGAGCTGAGGAGGGACTCTGGATCAGGGAGGGCAGGGATGGGATGAGAGGAATGGTTTTGAGATGAAAGAGGGAAAAATGAGATGAGATATTGGGGAGAAATGTTCTCCTGCGAGGGTGGGGAGGCCCTGGCCCAGGTTGCCCAGAGCAGGGGTGGCTGCCCCATCCCTGGAGGGGTTCAAGGCCAGGTTGGATGGGGCTGGGAGCCCCTGATCCCATGGGAGGTGTCCCTGCCCGTGGAACTGGATGGGCTTTGAGGTCTCTTCCAACCCAAACCATTCCATGATTCCATGATTCTATCATCTTTAAGGTCCCTTCCAACCCAAACCATTCCATGATTCTATCATCTTTAAGGTCCCTTCCAACCCAAACCATTCCATGATTCCATCATTCCATGACACTGATCCAGCAATCCAAACCGGGCTCTTCTCCAGCCACACCAGTAACACTGCTACAACTTCAAAAGAAAAGGGGAAGAAGAAGATTCACGATTTCTGATCAAAAAAAAAAACAAACCCAAAGCTCTGGACTCTTTCACCACATTTCTTTTCTTCTTTGCTTTGTTTCTGATTTCATCAGAGGTGGGAACCCTGCAACCGGCACCGGGAAAATGAAAGTCTGCTCATTAAAAGCTGTTTGCTCACCGGGCGGTAATAAGAGAGCTCGTTACAAAAGCTGCTCGTATCGTTAGAGAGGAGGTTTTGTCCTCAAAACTCCGGTGTTTGTGTTGGCGTTGTTGGCAAGAGGAAGGGTGTTGACACAGAGTCCGCGTGATTCCCAACAGGAGACGGAGCCGCAGGGAGGAGAACGCGCTGTTACGCCTGGAATAGAACTTTAAGGTCCTCGGGGCACGGAGGAGCTGGAGGAGCCTCACGGTGGCTGCTCGCGGGTCACGGCAGGTCTGGAGGTGGAGTGAGAGGTGAGGCAGCTCATGACTGTAAGAGCCTGGCTTGTGATTCACGTCTCCTCCAGCCCTGCCTGAAACCAAGTGCTTGTTGACCAAGTCATCCTCTGCCAAGGGGATTTCTCCTGGAAGAGGCTGCGGGGAGACCTCAGAGCAGCTTCCAGTATGGAAAGGGGCTCCAGGAAAGCTGGGGAGGGGCTCTGGATCAGGGAGGGCAGGGATAAGGATGAGGGGAATGGTTTTGAGCTGCAAAATGGGGGGGTTTAGATGAGATCTTAGGGAAAAATATTCTCCTGGGAGGGTGGGGAGGCCCTGGCCCAGGTTGCCCAGAGCAGGGGTGGCTGCCCCATCCCTGGAGGGGTTCAAAGCCAGGTTGGATGAGGCTTGGAGCCCCTGATCCAGTGGGAGATGCCCCTGCCCCAGTCAGGGGGTGGAACTGGATGGTCTTTGAGTTCCCTTCCACCCCAAACCATGCTGTGAATCTGTGACTCATTGTGGAGCCAGTGGGATTTGGGGTCTCCATGGGCAGGGGCTGCAAATCTGCAAACCGGAAGCCTCCAAATTTCTTCCATCCCAACTATAAATATTGGGAAATGGGTAGGGAGGACAGTGCTGGCCTGTGTGTGATGTTAATGCTCTCACCCACTGGCTCTTCGCTCGGGGTGATGTTACCTATGGATTGATGGTTGAGGTCAACAGGATGAGGTTGAACCAGGCCAAGCGCCAGGTCCTGCCCTGAGGCCACAACAGCCCCATCAACGCTCCAGAGCGTGGAAGAGCGGCTGGAGAGCTGCCCAGCAGAGAAGGACCCGGGGGTGTTGGTCGACAGCAGCTGAACATGATCCAGCAGTGGCCCCAGTGTCCAAGAAGGCCACCAGCATCCAGGCTTGGATCAGCCATGGGGTGGCCAGCAGGAGCAGGGACGGGATCATCCCCTGCACTCGGTGCTGGGAAAGCTGCACCTTGAATCCTGGGTTCATTTCTGGGCCCCTCACTCCAAGAAAGACCTGGAGGGGCTGGAGCATGTCTGGGGAAGGGAACGGATCTGGGAAGGGTTTGGAGAACATGGGTTGTGGGAGCAGCTAAGGGACCTGGGGGTTGTTGAGTCTGGAGAAGAGGAGGCTGAGGGGAGACCTCATGCTCTCTGCAGCTCCTGAAAAGGAGGTTGGAGACGAGTGGGTGTTGGTCTCTTCTCCCAAGGGACAAGGGATGGGATGAGAGGAATTGACCTCGGGTTGTGCCAGGGGAGGATTAGGTTGGATATTGGGAGAAATTCCTTCACGGAAAGGGTTGCCAAGCCCTGGCAGAGGCTGCACAGCGCGGTGGTGGAGTCTCCATCCCTGGAGGGGTTCAAAACCCGTGTAGCTGCAGCATTTGGGGACAGGGTTCAGTCAGCACGGTGGGGTTCGGCTGATAGCCAGGCTGGATGATCTTAGAGGTCATTTCCAACCTCGATGATTCCACGATTCTCCTCCACTGAGAGGTCCTCAGCACCTGGGATCCCCTCTCAGGGGCGACACGTTCCTGCAGGCAGCAGCCTGGGAGGATGGGACACGTCGTTGTAGCAGATTCCTTCATCCCGCGGACCCTCCTGCTCCTCCAGGTCTCCAGGAAGAGTTTCACCCAGCTGGGGCAGCAGCTTTAAACCCACTTTAAGCCCTTGGGCTGCGCCGTGGATGCATGTGGTGGGCTGGTCAAGAGCAAACGGCACAGGCCAGTTTCATCAAGTCAATGAATCACCAGCGTAGCCGTTCATGTCCACAGGCGACATTCCTAATGGGACATTAGTGAGCGGATCAGGAGGATTTATGGTCCTAATCTGGTTAAACTGTGAGCTTAATAACTCACACGAGAGGGTAAACCAGAACTTCTGCTCTTTGTGGTTGATTTCCCACACTTGAAAGAGATCTTTTTTTAGCTCGGTTGATGTAGAGTTTTCACAGGGATGTTTGGGTTGTGAGGAGCCTTTTCTGATAAGGAGGGAGGGATTTTAATGGAGTTTTTTCATGGCTTCCATGCAGGAAGTAAATGGAATCTCAAACACTTTGGGAGGTGAGTGGAGACTCAGTCAGAAATGTTCCTCGCATCTGCTGGAGGAGAAGCTCCGCGTGAGCCAGCAATGAGCCAAAGCCAACTATGTCCTGGGCTGCACCCAGAGCCGTGGGACCAGCAGGGTCAGGGAGGGGATTCTGCCCCTCTGGTCTACTCTGGGGAGACCAAACCTGGAGTCCTACGGTCATTTCTGGAGTGCTCAGAGGACATGGAGATGTTGGAGCGAGTCCAGAGGAAGCCACGGAGATGATGCAAGGGCTGGAGAACCTCCCACAGGAGGCCAGGCTGGGAGAGTTGGGGTTGTTCAGCCTGGAGAAGAGAAGGCTCCAGAGAGACCTTAGAGCAGCTTCCAATATGGAAAGGGGCTCCAGGAAAGCTGAGGAAAGGCTCTGGATCAGGGAGGGCAGGGATAAGATGAAGGGAATGGTTTTGAGCTGCAAGAGGGGAGATTGAGATGAGATCTTAGGGAGAAATGTTCTCCTGTGAGGGTGGGGAGGCCCTGGCCCAGGTTGCCCAGAGAAGTGGTGGCTGCCCCATCCCTGGAGGGGTTCAAGGCCAGGCTGGATGGGGCTTGGAGCCCCTGATCCCATGGGAGGTGTCCCTGCCCATGTCAGGGAGTGGAACTGGATAGTCTTCGAGTTCCTTTCCAACCCAAACCATTCCATGATTCTCACCCTCCTCCCTCAGAGTCGGGCAATTCCTCCCCATGGCTCTTGGGGTAAGAATCATAGAGTCACTGTGTTGGAAAAGACCTTTGAGATCATGAAACCCAACCCCAGGGGGCTGGTGAGGAGGCCCTGGGCCTGCAGAAGGATCTGAGATGCTGGGAGGGCAACAGGGGCTCACAGCACCCACGGCGATCGTGGGAATTGTCGATGGGAGCCTTGCAAGGAAGAACTTCATTTGTCTCCCTCGTCATGCTCTGTGCATTCCAAGTGCCTTGTTGGGATTCTCCTCACTCCTCACTTTTGGGAGGGACTGGAAGAACGCTGAGCAATTCCAGGCAGGAGCTGGATGCAGCATGGAACCACAGGGGATGTTCCAGCACCACCAGGGGATGCAGCGTGGATCCTTGGGGATGTCCCACCATCCAGCATCCTTGGGGGATGCAGCATGGATCCTTAGGGGACACCCCAGCACCCGTGGGAGATGCCCCAGCACCCTTGAGGGACGCAGCATGGATCCTTGGGGGCCACAAAAAGGATGTTGAGGCTCTGGAGCGAGTCCAGAGAAGAGCAACGATGCTGGGGAAGGGGCTGGAGAACAAGAGGAACGGCTGAGAGAGCTGGGGGCGTTTAGCCTGGAGAAGAGGAGGCTGAGGGGAGACCTCATTGCTCTCTACAACTCCCTGAGAGGAGGTTGTGGAGAGGAGGGAGCTGGGCTCTTCTCCCAAGGGACAGGGGACAGGGCGAGAGGGAATGGCCTCAAGCTCCACCAGGGGAGGGTCAGGCTGGACATCAGGAAAAAATATTTCATGGAAAGGGTCATGGGACACTGGAACAGGGAAGGGGTTGAGTCCCCTTCCCTGGAGAGATTTAAGGGACGGGTGGACGAGGTGCTGAGGGACATGGGTTAGCGATTGGTGGGAATGGTTGGACTTGATGATCCGGTGGGTCCTTTCCAACCTGGTGATTCTATGACTCTATGATTCGATATCCCAGCATCCAGCACTGCTGGGGTTGCAGCATGGATCCTCGAGGGATGCTGCAGCACCCAGCCCTGCTGAGGGCTGTCCCAGCATCCAGTATCCTTGAGGGAGGCAGCACGGACCCCTGGGGGACACTCCATCATCCTTGGGGGATGTCCAAGCATCACTGGTGGATGCAGCGTGGACCCTTGGGGGATGCTCCAGCATCTTTCAGGGATGACACAGAATCACTGGGGTATGTCCCACCATCCAGCATCCATGGGGGATGCATCATGGATCCCTGCGGGAAATCCCAGCATCCTTGGGGGATGCAGGAGCCCCCTTTGCAGCCTGTGCAGAAGATGCAAGATTTGACCTGCACCGTTCCTAGGAGACCAGAGAGGGCCGAGCGTTCAGGAGAGTGAACTCTAGAGGTCTCTGTGAGACAAGGAAGGGGTTTCTCCTGCAATCCCAGAGCTGCAGCAGGGAAGCAGAGGACCTGCTCCCCAGCTCTCAGTTTACTCAGTGCAGTTACCATTACCACTGCATCCCCAGTCAGCTTCTCTACTCCACTAGCTGGCTCCAGTATGAACCAGTCACCACCAGGATGATCACATCCCATCTTGTTCCTAATAGAAACGCTACCTGTGGTCGCCTTTCCCACCCAGGTTGGCCAAATCATTGCACACCATGAACCTCAACAATGCTCCGTCCAAACCAGCTCCCAGTCAGCAGGAATCCCTCCCTGCACCCTTCTCCCTGGGGCTTCACACCCACCTGGATGGAGCCGTTGTGGGCAATGATCTGGTTCTTCATCTCCTCGTTCCACAGGCCCCTCTCCGTGAGGTCTTTCAGCAAGTGCGGGTTCACAACCTGTGAGAGAAAAGGCCAGAGAATGAGAGCAGTGAAAAATCTGCACATAAACCCTGCTGAGCTTCTGTGACAGCACGGGAGGGACATGGACCCAGAGGAGGCCACGGAGATGATGCGAGAGCTGGAGCACCTCCTGCACGAGGACAGGCTGAGAGAGTTGAGTTGTTCAGCTGGGAGAAGGTAACGCTGTGGGGAGACCTGTGAGGGTGGGATGAAGTTCAACCAGGCTGAGCGCTGGGTCCTGCGCTTGGGCCACAACAACCCCATCAGTGCTCCAGGCTTCAGAGAGAGCTGGAAAGCTTCCGAGCAGAGAAGGACCTGGGGGTGTTTGTCGACAGCAGCTGAACATGAGCCAGACGTGGCCCAGGTGGCCAAGAAGGCCAACAGCCATGGGGTGGCCAGTAGGAGCAGGACAGGGATCATCCCCTGCACTCGGTGCTGGGGAGGCTGCACCTTGAATCCTGGGTTCATTTCTGGGCCCCTCACTCCAAGAAAGACCTGGAGGGGCTGGAGCACGTCCGTAGAAGGGAACGGAGCTGGGGAAGGGTCTGGAGCACAGGGGCTGCTCTGAGGTCTCCCCGCAGCCTTCTCTTCTCCAGGATGAACAACCCCAACTCTCCCAGCCTGGCCTCCTACAAGAGGTTCTCCAGCCCTCACATCATCTCCGTGGCCTCCTCCAGACTCGCTCCAACAGCTCCATGTCCTCCCTGTGCTGAGGACTCCAGAGCTGGACATGGGGCTCCAGGTGGGCTCTGAGCAGAGGGGCAGAATCCCCCCCCTCGCCCTCTGGTCCCGCGGCTTTGGATGCAGCCCAGGACACGGTTGGGTGGCTCCTGGGCTGCCAGAGTGGAGAGTTCACCCCCAGCAAGGGGCTCAGGAGGAGATGTCCCGCACCACAGCCCAGGCTGGGCTGAGCCAGGCAGATCCATCCCCCCTCAGGTCTCCTCTGAGCACAAAACATGCAGTTTGCATTTGTCCTTTCAGCACAGAACGTCTCCGAGCGGTGGCCGGTGTTTGTTGAAGGGTTTTCTCCCTGGAAGCCGAGCTCAGAATAGCTCAGCGGCAAACACCGCGCGGCCCCAAGGTCAGGAGAACAAAGACGCGGAGGAGCAGCAGCGCTGTGCCCGAGGGACGCTGGGTTTGCTCCTGGATGAGCTTCTCCCCGAGAAACCCCTGCAGCCCGAAGGGCATCGCCCAGCAGAGCCCGGCTCTGGTTCCTCACCACCCCAAACCCACCTCACCACGACGCCTTCACCACCACGAGCTGCGTGCGGGTTTGAGCTGAAAGAGGGGGGACTGAGATGAGATCTTAGGGAGAAACGTCTTGCTGTGAGGGTGGGGAGGCCGGCCTCACCACAACCTCCTTCCAGCAGCTGCAGACAGCGACAAGGTCTCCTCTCAGCCTCCTCTTCCCCAGGTTAAACAGCTCCAGGTCCCTCAGCTGCTCCCACTGGATCAGGGGCTCCAAGCCCCATCCAACCTGACCATGAACCCCTCCAGGGATGGGGCAGCCACCCCTGCTCTGGGCAACCTGGACCAGGGCCTCCCCACCCTCACAGCAAAACATTTCTCACTAAGATCTCACCTCAATCTCCCCTCCTTCACCTCAAAACCGTTCCCCCTCATCCTTACCCCTGCCCTCCCTGATCCAGAGCCCCTCCCCAGCTTCCCTGGAGCCCCTTTCCATACTGGAAGCTGCTCTAAGGTCTCCCCGCAGCCTTCTCTTCTCCAGGATGAACAACCCCAACTCTCCCAGCCTGGTCTCCTACAGGAGGTGCTCCAGCCCTCGCATCATCTCCGTGGCCTCCTCTGCACTCACTCCAAGAGCTCCATGTCCTCCCTGTGCTGAGGACTCCAGAGCTGGACGCAGATCCAGGTTTGGTCTCACCAGAGAGGAGCAGAGGGGCAGAATCCCCTCCCTGACCCTGCTGGTCCCACGACTTTGGATGCAGCCCAGGACACGGGTGGTTTCTGGGCTGGGAGTGCACGTGGAGGCTCATGGGGAGAACTACAAGAAGGATGTTGAGGCTCTGGAGCGAGTCCAGAGAAGAGCAATGAAGCTGGTGAGGGGGCTGGAGAAGAAGAGGAGCGGCTGAGAGTGGAGAGGAGGGAGCTGGGCTCTTCTCCCAAGGGACAGGGGACAGGATGAGAGGGAACGGCCTCAAGCTCCACCAGGGGAGGGTCAGGCTGGACATCAGGATGAAATATTTCTTGGAAAGGGTGATTGGTCCCTGTCCGAGGCTGCCCAGGTAGGGGGTTGAGTCCCCTTCCCTGGAGAGATTTATGGGACGGGTGGACGAGGTGCTGAGGGACATGGGTTAGTGATTGATGGGAATGGTTGGACTCGATGATCCGGTGGGTCTCTTCCAACCCTGTGATTCTATGGTTCCACAACGCAATGATTTGCTCCCCTTGTGCGTCCCTGCCCGTCTCGGGGGTGCAAACAGGGTTTAACCCCTCTTTCCATGCCCACACGGCTCTTCCAAACTCCCCAGCATCTGGAAATGTCCCTGGGAGGCCGAGGTGCCGCGGTCGCACTGAAAGCCGGCGCGTTCCCTTCCCCCGGCACGAGGGAAGCCAACGCGGAGCTCGCTTTGTCCGCTGGAGCAAGGATAAAATAGAAGAACTGAGCTTTGGATGGGAGGCTTCGTTCCAAAATGCATCTGAGAAGCACCAACCTTGAGAACTTGGAAGTGGGGATGAAGATGTACCCTGAAAACAAAGCGATTAATTAAGGAGATGGGCTCTAATGCTTGGCTGGGGTGGCCAGAGCGTCGTTAATCCTGCCTGACGAGGTCTTGGCTCTGACTGGGATCCATCCAGGGCCAAGGAGCTGCCGGCGGTGCCAGGTGGGAGCCGTCCGCAGGGCTTGGACCACGGTGACAACAACAGCTCTGCTGGATGTGCCAGGAGACGAATGGAGGCTCCTGCCTCGCTGCCAGCAGATGGGATGATCCGTGCCTGGGGCCCACGGCCAGTGGTGACCTTCTCCAGACGTTGGAAAGGGGCTCAAGGACCAACAGCCCCAGTCCTGCCTCCAGGAGGGGTTTGGCCACTTGCAGGAGGGAAAGGATCATGGAGTCATGGAATGGGTTTGGGTTGGAAGGGACCTCACAGCCCATCCAGTTCCACCCCCTGCCATGGGCAGGGACACCTCCCACTGGATCAGGGGCTCCAAGCCCCATCCAACCTGGCCTTGAACACAGAATCATGGAATCACTAGGTTGGAAAAGACCCACTGGGTCATTGAGTCCAATCATTCCCATCAATCACTAACCCATGTCCCTCAGCACCTCGTCCACCCGTCCCTTAAATCTCTCCAGGGAAGGGGACTCAACCCCCTCCCTGGGCAGCCTCGGACAGGGACCAATCACCCTTTCCATGAAATATTTCATCCTGATGTCCAGCCTGACCCTCCCCTGGTGGAGCTTGAGGCCATTCCCTCTCGTCCTGTCCCCTGTCCCTTGGGAGAAGAGCCCAGCTCCCTCCTCTCCCCAACCTCCTTCCAGGGAGTTGCAGAGAGCAATGAGGTCTCCCCTCAGCCTCCTCTTCTCCAGGATAAACATCCCCAGGTCCCTCAGCTGCTCCCACAACCCTTGTTCTCTAGACCCTTCCCCAGCTCCGTTCCCTTCTCCAGACACGCTCCAGCCCCTCAAAGTCCTTCTTGTCCCGAGGGGCCCAGAACTGACCCCAGGATTTGAGGTGCAGCCTCCCCAGCGGTGGCTCCAGTGGAAGCTCTGAAGGATTTAGCTCCAAGTTTCAATTCCAGCCCATGAGCATCCTATTATTTCCTGAGGAATTTAATTTGCCAACTCAATTAAATCTGAAGATCTCTGGGCCGTGCTGCCGGCGTGGGCTCCCTCCTGTCTCCCTCTCCTGCCGGTGTCCGTGTCCTCGTGGCCATCGCTCCTTTGTTGAGTCTCTAGGAGACTCGTTGCGTGTTGCTCTCCATCAAGGCCAAGCATCGCCGCTCCCGTCTCGCTCCTGACGCACGCGGATGCTCTTTGGTTCCCTGTTTTATGCCATTTATGACCCTTTCCTCGAAGACTCTTGGCTTCCACGCTTCTGCTTCTCAACTCGAGGTCGTTTCTTCTGCCGGCTGCTCCATAGTTTGGTGTAAAAACCACTTTAGGACCCTCCCTGTGCTTTTGGGGCTTTACCTGAGGCTGCCCAGGTCTCCGTCCTCTCCGTTCCTTGCACGAGGGAGAGGTCACCAGCTTCTGCGTGCGACCACCCAGGGTGGGAAGGGAAGGGAAGGGAAGGGAAGGGAAGGGAAGGGAAGGGAAGGGAAGGGAAGGGAAGGGAAGGGAAGGGAAGGGAAGGGAAGGGAAGGGAAGGGAAGGGAAGGGAAGGGAAGGGAAGGGAAGGGAAGGGAAGGGAAGGGAAGGGAAGGGAAGGGAAGGGAAGGGAAGGGAAGGGAAGGGAAGGGAAGGGAAGGGAAGGGAAGGGAAGGGAAGGGAAGGGAAGGGAAGGGAAGGGAAGGGAAGGGAAGGGAAGGGAAGGGAAGCCGTCTGCCTGGCTTTGAACCCACCAGGGATGGGGATTCACTGCCTCTGGATCCACTGGGAGCACTGGGAGGTACGAGGGGAAATGGGCGCACTGAGGGGCACTGGGAGCACTGATTATATTGGGAGCAGTGAGGAAACTGGGAGCACTGGGGGCATTGGGAGAACTGCAGGAACTGGGGGTACTGGGAGCACTGGGAGTGCTGGGGGCACTGGGGGAGCTGGGAGAACTGGGGGGATTTGGGGCACTGGGGAGCACTGGGAGCACTAGGGGGCACGGGGAGCACTGGGAGGTACTGGGAACACTGGGGGCACTGTGCACAGTGGGAGCACTGTTAGCACAGGGGCCACTGGGGGCACTGGGAAAACTGGGATCAATGGGGGAACTGGGGGCACTGGGAGCACTGGGAGAATTGGGGTCACTGGGAGCACTGGGAGGCACTGGGGGCACCGTGACCGGCCGCGGGGGGGCGTGGCCTCGGGCACCTCCTGTGCGCTCATTGGCTGGCGGGGGGCGAGGGGGCGTGGCCTAAGGGAAGGGCGCGAGCTCTGATTGGCTGCGGCCGCTGGGGGGCGTGGCCCGGGGGCACTTCCTGAGGCCGGGAGCGCGGCCCGCCTCGGCGTGGAGGGGGCGTGGCTTAAGGGCGGTGCCTGGGCTCTGATTGGCTGAGCTCTGGGGAGGGGGCGTGGCCTCGAGGCAGCGCTCCAGAGAACCGGTGGGCGGGGCCTCGCGGGAAAGCGCGCCTTCTGATTGGTCCTCGCTTGGCGGAGGGGGCGTGGCTTAGGGGCTGCGCGGGCTCCGATTGGCTGCGGGGGCCCGCGGGGGGCGGGGCCTCGCCGGTCCCGTCGCGCGGGGCGGCGGCGCCAAGATGGCGGCGGCGCGGGGCCCTGGGCAGCGGGGCGGGCGCTGAGCGGGCCTCACGGGGCCTGCGGGGCCGGGACGGGGCCGGGGCGGGGCCCGCGGGGCCAGGACGGGAGGATCGGGGCACGGGGCCCGCGACCAGCCCTCCCCGCAGCTGCCGGCGCTGACGGGACCGGAGCCGCCGCGACCTTGAGCGCAGGTACCGGCCCCGCCAGGCGCGTTCGGGCCCGGCCCGGCCCGGGCTGGTCCCTGTGCTCACGGGGATCCCGGTCCCGTTCGGATCTCGGTCCCGTTCTTATCCCGGTCCCGGTGCCCACGGGGATCCCAGTCCCAATCCCGTCCTGATCCCGGTCCTGGTCCCAGTTCTGTTCCCCATCCTGGTCCTGTTTCCAATCCCAATCCCAGTCCTCACCCCTATCCTGGTCGTTAATCCCATTCCCTGTCCCAATCCCAGTCCCAGTCCCGTCTGTTCCCAGTCCCTGTGCCCACATGGATCCCAGTCCCAATCCCAGTCCCAGTCCTCATCCCTATCCTGGTCGTTAATCCCAGTACGGCTCCCACTCCTGGTACTGATTCCCGTCCCGGTCCTGGCCCTGTTCCCAATCCCAGTCCTGGTCTGTTCCCGATCCCACTCCCTGTGCCCACATGGATCCCAACCCCATTCGGATCTCAGTCCCGTTTTGATCCCACTCCTGGTCCCAGTCCCAATCCCAGTTCTGTTTCTAATGCTGGTCCTGTTTCCAGTCCCAATCCCAATCCTGATCCCTAGCCTGGTCTGTGATCCTGGTTCCGTTGCGTCTCCTGACTCCGATCCCAATCCCAGTCCTGGTCTCAGTTCTGTTTCCAGTCCCAGTCTGATCCCAGTCCTAGTCCCTGTGCCCACATGGATCCCAGTCCCAATCCAGGTCCAATCCCAGTGCTGATCCCAATCTCAGTTCCCATCCCAGTCCCCATCATGTGCCCAGTCCTGTTCCCAATTCCATTTCGGATGCCAGTCCTGCTCCCTGTCCTGATCCCAGTGCCGGGCAATCCCTGGGCACAGAGGGGGCGATTCCATGGGATCAGTGTCTGATGGGATTGGGGCAGGTGTCCGATGGGTTCTAGGATGTGGTGTCCAATGGGATCTGTGGATGCAGTGTCTGATGGGTTCTGGGATGCGGTGTCCAATGGGATCCGTGGATGCAGTGTCCGATGGGATCCAGGGGTGCGGTGTCCGATGAGATCTGTGGATGCGGTGTCCGATGGGATCCAGGGGTGCAGTGTCCATTGGGATCGGGATACAGTTATCTGATGGGATCCAAAGGTGCAGTGTCCAGTGGGATCCATGCATGCGGTGTCCTATGGGATCCATGGATGTGGTGTCCGATGGGATCCGATGTCTAATGGGATCCATGGTCGTGGTGTCTGGTGGGATCCTGTGTCCAATGGGATCCAAGGGTGCGGTGTCTGATGGGATCAGGATGTGGTATCTTAGTATCTTATGGGATCATGATGTCCCACGGGATCAGGATCCTGTGTCCGATGGGCACTGGATCTGTGCCATGTCCTGGGACTCGGCTGCACCCGCCTGGTGCTCCAGGCCCCATTCCTGACACCAGTCGGAGCTGGTGCAGCCACCGGCATCAGCATTCCCAGAGCCGAAGGGATCAGAGTGTGGGACCCACCACGACCTCGAGCCCCGGGAGCGGCCGGGGGTGGTACTGGTGCCAATCCCGGTCCTGTTCCCAGTTCCAGGCTGGATCCCAATTCCCATCCCAGTCTGATCCTTGTCGCAGTCCCTGTGCTGTTCCTGGTGCCAATCCCAATTCTGGTCCTGGTCCCAGTTCTGATCCCAATCCAGATCCTGATCCTTGTCTGGATCCTAATCTGGTCCTGGTCCTGTTCCCAATCCCCAATCCCCAATCCCCATCCCAGTCCCGGTGCCACTGTGGGCCCTGGGCACAGAGGATGCGGTGTCCGAATGGATCCAAGAGTGCGGTGTCCGATGGGATCCAGGAGTGTGGTGTCTGATGGGATCAGGATGTGGTGTCCGATGGGATCAGGATGCAGTTATCTGATGGGATCCAGGGTGCTGTGTCCGATGGGATCCAGCTCCGTGCTGTGTCCCAGGACTCGGCCGCCCTTGCTGGCTGCTCCCAGCCCCATTCCTGCCGCCAGCTGCCATCCCAGGAATGGCTCCGCGTGGCCCTGCTGCTCCAGCAGCTCCGGCCTCCAGGATGTTATTCCTGGCAGCGGGGGCTGCCGGGGCGCGGATCCTATAAATATCCCGGCAGCACCTCGTGCCACGCGGCAGAGCTGCCAGAGCCGGGATCGGCTTTCCTGGAGATGAGGGGATCCGGTGTCTGGTGGGATCTGGGATGTGGTGTCCAACGGGATCTAGGTTTGGTGTCTGAAGGCATCTGGGACACGGTGTCCGATGGGATCTGGGACACGGTATCCGATGGGATCTGAGACACGGTATCCGATGGGATCTGGGACATGGTGTCCGATGGGATCCGGTGGCTGGTGGCGTCGGGGCACAGTGTCCGGTGTGGTCTGGGTGCAGTGTCCGATGGGATGGAGCTGGGTGGGATGGATCCAGGCGGGTTGGAGGAGGGTGGGACGGAGCCGGGTGGGTTGGATCCAGATGGGATGGATCCAGTGGGACAGATCTGGATGAGCTCCAGCTGGTGCACAAAGCCCAGGTTGTCCATGGCTGCTGGTGGCTCCAGGTGGGAATGGGGCATCCCTGCTCCAAGGGACAGTGTTCCGGAGCCGCCCGGTGCCAGCGTGGAGTGTGCAGCTGCGCCAGCCATCCCGGCCATTCCGGCCATTCCGGCCGCTCCGGAACCACGGGGGCTGGATGGGCTCCTGGGTTCAAAGTGCGGAGCAGGGTGTGGATGGAGCCGCGCCTTCCCGGCCCATTCCGCCCCGGCACGCTCACCCTTCCGCTTCCCTGCTCCCAGCACTCCGGCTTCATCCCTCGTTTGGGAGCCGGGATGGAGCAGCCGCCGGCTCCCGTGGCTCCAGTGCCCGGTAGGTGATGTGGCTGCTCCATAGTGTCCGGAACGCTGCGGGCACTGGCTTCGCTTCCATGTGCTCTGTTCCTCCGGCTGCTCCGGCCTCGGCACCGCGCTGGCTGCATCCTGTCCGGATGCAGATCCGCACTCGAGGGTTTCCTGGCAGCTCCGGCTGGGCCGCAGTGGGATCGGTGCCGGAGCGACCCTGGGCTGGGGGCATTGAGGGCCAGCGGGAAGGATCCGAGCATCCCAACCGCGTGGTGGGATGTGATTCCTGGTCCAGCTGCTCTGGGCGGGATGCAGTTCCAGGTCCCCCTGCTCCATACTGGGATGCCTTTCCCAGCCCAGCTCCTCCACGCTGGATGTGATTCCGGATCTGGTTGTCCATGTCAGGAGGCAATTCCCAATCCAGCTGCTCCATGTTGGGGTGTGATTCTGGATCCGGCTTCTCTGTGTTGGATGTGATTCTGGATCGGGCTGCCCATGTCAGGAGGTGATTCCCTGTCCAGCTGCTCCGTGTTGGGGTGCGATTCTGGATCCAGCTTCTCTGTACTGGGATGCGATTCCCAGTCCAGCTGTTCCTTGTTGGGGTGTGATTCCCAATCCAGCTTCTCTGTACTGGGATGCGATTCCCAGCCTGGCTGCTCCTCGTTGGGATGCGATTCCCACTCCAGCTGCGCCATGTTGGGATGCGATTCCCAGTCCGGCTGCTCCGTGTTGGGGTGCGATTCTGGATCCAGCTTCTCTGTACTGGGATGCGATTCCCAGTCCAGCTGCTCCTTGTTGGGATGCGATTCCCAGTCCGGCTGCTCCGTGTTGGGGTGCGATTCTGGATCCAGCTTCTCTGTACTGGGATGCGATTCCCAGTCCAGCTGCTCCTTGTTGGGATGCGATTCCCAGTCCGGCTGCTCCGTGTTGGGGTGCGATTCTGGATCCAGCTTCTCTGTACTGGGATGCGATTCCCAGTCCAGCTGCTCCTTGTTGGGATGCGATTCCCAGTCCGGCTGCTCCGTGTTGGGGTGCGATTCTGGATCCAGCTTCTCTGTACTGGGATGCGATTCCCAGGCCAGCGGCTCCGTGTTGGGATGCGATTCTGGATCTGGCTGTTCCATGGTGGAATGTGATTCCCTATCTGGCTGCTCTGTGGCAGGATCTCAGTTTTGGATCCGGCTGCTCAGTGTTGGGATGCGATTCCGGATGTGGTTGTCCATGGTGGGGTGTGAGCTCTGATCTGTACCGGGATGGGATCCTCGGATCTGGCTGGCCCTGTTGGGATGCAGGCTCTGCTCCCTGGTGTGATGTGATTCCCGATCCAGTTGCTTGTGTGGGGATACGGTTCCGGTTTTGGTTGCCTGCAGTGGGATGCGATTCCCGATCCAGTCACCCATGTTGGGATGGGGGCCCTGCTCCATGTTGGGACAGGGGCTCTGATCCACAGGGGATGCAATTCCTGATCTGGTTGCCCAAGGTGGGAAGCAATTCCAGTTTTGGTTGGCTGTGGTGGGATGCCATTCCTGATCCGGTTGCCCGTGTTGGGATGTGATTCCAGTATTGGTTGGCTGTGCTGGGATGGGGTCTCTGCTCTGTACTGGGATGTGGTTCTGATCCAGTTGTCCGTGTTGGGATGGGGATTCTGCTCCGTGTTGGGATGCGATTCCCGATCCGGTTGTCCGTGTTGGGATGGGGTCTCTGCTCCGTGTTGGGATGCGATTCCCGATCCGGTTGTCCATGTTGGGATGGGGTCTCTGCTCCGTGTTGGGATGGTGATTCTGCTCCGTGTTGGGATGCAATTCCCGATCCGGTTGCCCGTGTTGGGATGTGATTCAGGTTTTGGTTGCCGGTGGTGGAATGGGGGCCCTGCTCCATGTTGGGATGCAATTCCCAATCCTGTTGCCCATGTTGGGATGGGCTCTGCTCTGTGTTGGGATGGGGATTCTGATCTGTGTTGGGATGTGATTCCCGATCCAGTTGTCCTTGTTGGGATGGGGGCTCTGATCCATGTTGGGATGGGGGGCTCTGATCCGTGTTGGGACGCAATTCCTGATCTGGTTGACCATGTTGGGATGTGGGCTCTGATCTATGTTGGGATGAGGATTCTGCTCCATGTTGGGATGCAGTTCCCGATCTGGTTGTCCATGTTGGGATGGGGTCTCTGCTCTGGGCTGGGCCGCGGGCTCTGATCCATGTTGGGATGCGATTCCCGATCCGGTTGCCCGTGTTGGGATGGGGTCTCTGCTCCGTGTTGGAATGTGATTCCAATCCTGTTGCCCGTGTTGGGATGGGGTCTGTTCCGGGCTGTTCCGTGGGCTCTGACCGCCGCTCTCTGCCCGCAGCATGGGGAGAGGATCCCGGCCGCCGCTCCGAGTGCCTCCGCGGTGCAGCGAGGCCGCCGCCGGATCCCGCTGGGTGCCGTGACGGCGTTCCGGTGCCGATGGAGCGGATGAGCTGGCTGAGCCGGCTGACGCCGCGGGCTCCGGGTGGGCAGCGGGCACCGCGCCGGCCCAGCCCCCAGAGCCCGGTCACCGCCGACCCCGAGACCTGCCTCATGGCCTTCCAGAACCACTGGGCACAGGTGAGCACCCCTCCCACCGGAGATCCCGGATCCACTTCCGTTCCCACCTCCTGGAGTGGGATCTGTGATCCCATCCTGCCCAGAGATCCCTGCTCTGCTTCCCTTTCCCAGGTCCTGAACCAGGATCTGAGCCCCCTTCACGCCCAGAGATTCCCACTCCACTTCCCTTTCCAGGTCCTGCACATCCTGGATCTGGATCCCCTTCTCTCTCTGCTTCCCTTCCCCAGGTCCTGGAGCAGGATCTGAGATCCCTTCCCTTTGGAGATCCCTGCTCCGCTTCCCTTTCCCAGCTCCTGGAGTGGAATCTGAGATCCCTTCCAGCCCAGAGATTCCTACTCCACTTCCCTTTGCCAGGTCCTGCGCATCCTGGATCCAGATCCCCTTCCTCCTCTGCTTCCCTTTTCTATGTCCTGGAGCTGGATCAGATCCTGCTTCCTGCCCATTCTGCTCCCCTTTCCCAGGTCCTTTCCATCCTTGATCTGGATCCTCTTCCCTCCCAGCAGTTCCCACTCCGCTCCCCGTCATCTCCTTGATCCGGATTCCCTTCCCTTCCATCGCTCCCCACTCTGTTCCCCTTTCCCAGGTCCTTCACCTCCTTGATCCGGATCCCCTCCCATCTCTTCCCTCTCCGCTCCGGTTTTCCAGGTGCTGCACATCCTGGAGCGCGTTGGGGCGTCTCCGGCGGCCGACGACCTGAGCTCGGTGCGGAACAACACGTTCCAGATGCTGATCCTGCTGGCCGAGGATCGTCCCGGCGCCGACGGGGCGCGGGGCCCCATCCTGGAGTTCGTGGCCTCGGAGAACCTGCTGGAGCGGCTGCTGAGCTGGCACGCGCAGGCGGATTTCTCCGAGGAGCGCAAGGCCGAGCAGCTCAAGCTCTACGAGATGCTGCTGAGCCAGGCGCGGCAGCCGCTGCTGCGCGAGCCCCCGGTGCTGCGGCCGCTGCTGCGCCTGCTGGCGCTGTGCTCGCGCCCGGCCTCGGCGCCGCTGGAGAACAGCCTCGTGCTGCTGCTCAACCAGCTCTGCGTCTGCGTGGCCAAGGAGCCGCCCGTCCTCGAGCTCTTCTTCCACGGCGCCGCCGAGCAGGGCCCGGCCGACCTGCTCATCTTCTCGCTCCTGGTGCCCTTCATCCACCACGAGGGCGCCCGCGGACAGCAGGCGCGCGACGCGCTGCTGCTCATCATGGCCCTGTCGGCCGGGAACCGCCGCCTCGCCCAGTCCATCACCGACAACTCCTACTTCTGCCCGGTACGTCCTGGCCCTGCCCGCTGCCGGCGTTCCCAGCTCCCCCATTCCCACTGTGGTGCTGGCATTCCCAGCTGCTCCGTTCCCGCTGTGGTGCCGGCATTCCCAGCTCCCCCAATCCCAGTGCGGTGCCAGCATTCCCAGCTCCTTCTGCTTGGTGTGTGCTGCCCGTTCCCGGTGCGGTGCTGGAATTCCCAGCACCCTCAATCCCAGTGTGGTGCCGGCATTCCCAGCTCCCCGGTTCCTGCCGCAGTGCTGGCATTCCCAGTTCCCTTTGTCTGGTATTCCCAGCTGCTGCCTGTTACCCACTGGCTCTGCGAGTGCCGGAGCCGTGTTTCAGGCATTCCAACCTTTCTCCCGGCTCCGGCAAAGCAATCTCTGGTCCCAGTGCTGGGTCTGTGCCATGTGCCGGAGTCACGGTGCTGCATCTCCACCTGCTTTGCTCCTGGTGCTGCTCTGCCGGCTCCCTCAAAGCAGTTTCTGGTCCCCGTGCTGGGTTTGTGCCGCATGCTAGGACCATGGTCCAGGTTTCTCCACCTGCTTTTCTCCTGGTGCCACTCTCCCGGCCCCAGCAAACCAATCTCCGCTCCCGGTTCTGGCTCTGTGCCGCATGCTGGAGCAGTGGTGCTTGTGTTCCACCTTCTTCTCTCCTGGTGCTGGAGTTCTGGTGCTTTGTTCCACCTTCTTCTCTCCTGGTGCTGCTCTCCCAGCTCCGGCAAAGCAACCTCTTGTCCCCATGCCGGCTCCGTGCCATGTGCTGGAGTCCTGGTGCTTTGTTCCACCTTCTTCTCTCCTGGTGCCGCTCTCCTGGCTCCAGCAAAGCAGTTTCTGGTCCCGGTTCTGGGTCTGTGCCGTGTGCCGGAGCAGTGCTCCTTGTGTTCCACCCGCTTCTCTCCTGGTGCCGCTCTCCCGGCTCCGGCAAAGGAATCTCCAGCCCCGGTTCTGTCTCCGTGCCGTGTGCCGGTGCCGCGGTGCCGGCTCCTGTTCCGACGCCGGCTGCGGTGCCGCGGCAGGTTCTGGCGACGGGGCTGAGCGCGCTGTACTCGTCGCTGCCGCGCAAGCTGGAGGTTCGCGGGGACGACTGGCACTGCCTGCGCCGCGAGGACTGGATCGGCGTCTCCTCCCTCGTGCTCTTCATGAATTCCCTGGAATTCTGCAATGCCGTCATCCAGGTGGGGCCGGGGCCGCGGGGAGCGGGGGCCGCGGGGGCCGCGGGGGCCGCGGGCTGAGCCGGAGCTGCCGCGCAGGTGGCGCATCCGCTGGTGCGGAAGCAGCTGGTGGATTATGTGCACGACGGGTTCCTCGTGCCCGTCCTGGGGCCTGCGCTGCACAAGGTGAGCGGGACTCGGGGACCCTGGGATTCGGGAGGAACCGGGATTTGGGAACCCTGGGATTCGGGATCACCCTGAATTTGGGGACCCTGGGATTTGGAGTCACCCAGGTTTCTGGGTCCTCTGAGATTCAGGATCCTCTCCCCAGAATTTGGGATTACCCGGGATTCAGGGACCCTGGGATTCGGGATCACCCTGAATTTTGGGACCATGAGATTTGGGATCACCCAGGATTCGGGGACGCTGGGATTGGGATCACCCTGAATTTGGGACCCTGGGATTCAGGATCCCCTGGGATTCGGGGTCTGTGGGATTTGGGATCCCCTCAGATTTGGGTTACCCTGGGGTGTGGGATTCAGGGGCTCTGGGACTTGGAGTGTCCTGGGCACTTGGATTTGGGATCCCCTGGGATTTGAGGTCCCTGGGATTCGGGATCACCCTGAATTTGGGACCCTGGGGTTTGGGATCACCCAGGATTCTGGGGCCCTGGGATTTGGGATCTTTGGGATTTGGGGTTCCCTGGTTTTTGGGATCCCCGGGATTGGGTATCCGGGCTCGGGTGCCCCCGCAGCCGTCGCTGGAGGAGACGATCGCGAGCACGGCGTACCTGGAGCTGTTCCTGCGCAGCATCTCGGCGCCCGCCCTGCTGCACACGTTCCTGCGCTTCCTGCTGCTGCACCGGCACGACGGGCGCAGCCTCCTCGACACCCTCGTGGCGCGGCTCGGCGCCAGCTCACGGGTGAGGGGTGCTCCCAGTGCCTCCCAGTGCCTCCCAGTAACCTCCAGTGCTCCCCCCAGTGCCCCCAGTGCTGCGCCACCACGCTGGACGCAGCCTCCTCGACACCCTCGTGGTGCAACTTGGTGCCAGCTCATGGGTGAGGGGCTTGCCAGGGCTCCCAGTGCCTCCCAGTGTTCACTCAGTGCTCCCAGTGCCTCCCAGTGCCTCCCAGTATCCTCCAGTGCTCCCCCACTGCCCCCAGTGCTGCACCAGCACGATGGGTGCAGACTCCTCGACACCCTAGTGGCGCGGCTCGGCACCAGCTCAAGGGTGAGAGCCACACAGGTGCTCCCAGTGCCCCCCAGTGCCTCCCAGTACCTCCCAGTGTCCACTCAGTGCCTCCCAGTGCTCCCAGTATCCTGGGGTTCATGGACGCGCCCGGGGATGTTGGGGGTGCTGGGATGCATCCAGGGGGCTGGAATGCACCCAGGGGTTCAGGAGTGCCGAGGGTGCCAGGATGCATCCAGGGGTGCTGGGATGCACCTGGCGGGGGTCAGGATGCGGCCAGGGGTTCCTGGATGCACCCGGCGATGTTAGGAGTGCTGGGATGCATCCAGGGGTTCAGGGGTGCCGGGATGCGTCCAGGGTGCTGGGATGCATGGAGTGATGCCAGGAGGCACCCAGGGGTGCCGAGGGTGCCAGGATGCATCCAGGGTGCTGGGATGTGCCCGGGGTGGGGTCAGGATGCATCCAGGGGTTCAGGGATGCGCCCAGGGTGCTGGGATGTGCTTGGGGGGGCCAGGATGCACCCAGGGGTTCATGGATGCGCCCGGGTATGTCAAGGGTGCTGGGATGCATGTGGGGGGGTCAGGATGCGGCCAGGGTTTCAGGGATGCGCTCGGGGGTGCTGGGATGCATCCACGGGTGCTGGGATGCGCTTGGGGGGCTCGGGATGCACCCAGGGAGGTCCAGTGCCGCCTCGGGGGGTGCCGCGGGGATCCATGCTTTGCCCCGCGCCGCTGCCCCACGGCTGCTCCACTCCCGCAGCTCTGCATGGTGTCGCTGAGCCTGTTCCGCACGCTGCTGGGGCTGCACTGCGAGGACGTGATGCTGCAGCTGGTGCTCAGGTAGGGGGGGCCCCAGCGCCCCGCGAGCCACGTCCCGGTGAGGACGGAGCCCCCCACGTCCCCACCCCCCATCCCCCCAGGTACCTCCTGCCCTGCAGCCACCTGATGCTGAGCCAGCGCCGAGCCCTGCGCGACCTCGACATCTACGGCCGCTCGGCCGCCAAGTTCCTCTCGCTCATCCCGCGCTGCTGCCGCCCCGAGAGCTCGGCGGAGGCGCCCCTGGACCGCGACGATGCACGGACACACGGTACGGAGACCCCGTCCCACCCCAGTCCCACCCCATCCCACCTGGATCCCACCAGCACCCCAATCCCACCCCACTCCTCCACGTCCCCAGTTCTACCCACATCCCAGCTCCCGCTCCATCCCAAATCCCTCCTGCATTCCTAGTCCCACCACATCCTGAATCCCACCCGTGTCCTAAATCCAAACCACATCCCCAGGCCTGAATCCCAAATCCCACTGCGTCCTGAATCCCACCATGTCCCCAGTCCCTCTGCATCCCCAGTTCTACCCACATCCCAGCTCCCGTTGCATCCTGAATCCCTCCTGCATCCCCAGTCCCACCACGTCCCAAATCCAACCTGCATCCTAGATCCAAACCACATCCCCAGGCCTGAATCCCACATCCCACTGCATCCCGAATCCCACCCCATCCCCAATTCTACCCACATCCCAGCTCCCATTGCATCCTGAATCCCTCCGGGATCCCCGATCCCACTGTGTCCCCAATCCCACCATGTCCCTGATCCCACCCTGATCCCACCGTGTCCCCAGTCCCTCATGCATCCCGAATCCCCTCCCACATCCCAACTCCCTGCTGCATCCTGAATCCCTCCCGCATTCTGAATCCCTCCTGCATCCCCAATCCCTCCCACATCCCAAATCCCTCCCGCATCCCCAATCCCTCCCATATCCTGAATCCCTCCTGTATCCCAACTCCCTCTCGCGTCCCCAATCCCTCCCACATCCCCAATCCCTCCTGCATCCCCAATCCCTCCCACATCCCGAATCGCCTCCCGCATCCCAAATCCCTCCCGCATCCCAACTCCCTCCCATCCGGCAGCCCCCAGCAGCCCGGTTCCAGACGCGCCATCGTCGGTTGCGGCTCCGAAGCCATCGACGCCATCCCGGCTCTCGCTGTTCCTGCGCCCATCGAGCTCCGTCCCGGAGGCTCCGACGCCTGCACCGCGCTCTCCCGGCACGCCCAGCGGGAGCCCGAGCCGGCGCGCGGCGCCCTGGGAGGAGGTGTCGGAGCTGGAGCGCAACTACCTGGAATACCTGCGGGACGCGCGCCGCGCCGTTGACCGCTGCGCCCTGGCCTGCCGCGTCTGGTCCGCGCCCTACGACGGCGACGACCCCGGCGACGCCGCGCTGCCCGCGCCGCCCTCGCCCGCCCTGCGGACTAAGAAGCGCGGCCTCCCGGACGAGGCGGCGCGGCAGCGGGAAGCGCCGGGAAGCACCATGGCGGTTTCGGAGCCGCGGGACTCGGCCCTGGTGAACGGGGAACACGCGGCGGTGCCGGCGGAGGCGGACGTGGCGGTGAAGAAGGTTCGGCGCAGCGGGGACGCCGAGCCGCGTGCCGAGCACCAGGTGGACGCCAACGGGTCCGTGCCAGACTGGGAGTCGCCGGTGCCGGCGTCGGACTTGCTGCTGGACGAGCTGCTGGCCCGTGCGCCCTCCGAGCCCGGCAGCGCCGGCGGCACCGTCGAGGCCTTCACGGCGGAGCTGCACGAGCTGGAGGCGCGTTTGGCCAACGGCGCCGCCGAGCCCCCCCCACGGCCGCCCCCGGAGCCACCGGCGCGTGACGACGAGGACGACGGCGTCGCCGAGGCCGAGGAGCGGCCGGCGCTCACCTCGCCGCGGGCGGTGGGGCCGCCGCCGGGCCAGCCCTGCACAGGTGAGGCCGCGGCGCGGGGCGGGGGGCGGCGCTGGGGGCCGCGGCGGCGCGGTCGGTGACCCCGGTGCTCGCGGCGCAGGCCCCTTCCTGGCGGCGCTGCTGGGGAAGCTGGAGAACCTGCCCCACAACTCGCTCTACGTCAACTTCCTCCTGACGGGGCTGGTGGCCCAGCTGGCCACCTACCCGCAGCCCCTGCTCCGCTCCTTCCTCCTCAACACCAACATGGTCTTCCAGCCCAGCGTCAAGTCCCTCCTCCAGGTACCGGGGACGCCGGCGGGGACGGGGAGATGAGGGGTCGGGGAGTCAGTGGGGTTGGAGGCCTCCAAGATTGTGGAGAACCAGCGGGAACCCACCCAGCACCACCACGATGGGGAACGGTGGAATTGTTGTGGTTGGAGATGATCACAGGCTTTTCAGATCACCAAGTCCCACTATAAACCCACCCCAGCAGCACCACAATGGGGTAACGGTGAAATATTTGAGGTTGGAGAGGATCACGAGCTGTTCAGATCACTGAGTCCCACCATAAACCCAACCCAGCACCATCACCATGTCCTTGATCCCACAATAACCCAACCACCAGGAACCCAACCACCAGGAACCCAACCCAGCACCACCACGATGGGTAAGGGTGGAATTGTTGAGGTTGGAGAGGACCACAGGCTGTTCAGATCACTGAGTCCCACCAGGAACCACCCCCAGCACCACTGAGAGTGGAGGATCGTGGAGTGGTTGAGGTTGGAGGAGACCTTGAGGACCGTGGAGTCCCCGTGTGAACCCAACCGGCCACCACCGTGAATGTAGAATTGTGGAGTTGTTGGGGTTGGAGCCCTTTGTGGCGCTTCGAGATTCTGGATTCCCACCATAAACCCAACGTCTCCAGTCGTTCCTGGTCTTTCTGGAGCTGGAGAAGCCAGACCTGGACTGAGGGCTGGGGGAGAGCAGGGGGAGGAGAACACTTCTCACCTTCTGCTCCAGCACCAGTGGGTTCTCGTGGCCTCCTGGGCCCATTCCTGGCTCACAGTCACCTTGGTGCCCCCCAGGATCCCAGCTCTTTTGCAGCCTTCGTGATTCCATGACCCCATCCTGGTCCTTGAGGTTCTTCCAAGGTGTAGAACCCTCTACATCCTCCATGAGATTCCTCCCCACCCGTTTCCACTCTCTCATCCCTGGAAGGGCTCAAAATCCCTGTGGACGTGGTGCTCGGGGACGGGGGTTGGTGCTGAGGTTGGGTTTGATTGGACTGGATGATCTCGAAGCTCTTTTCCAACCTCAGCGCCTCCACGATTCCATGACCTCATCCTGGTCCATGAAGTTCTTCCGAGGTTCCAGACCCTCCACGTTCTTTGGTGGAACTCTGTGAGGTTCCTCCCCACACAACGTTCCGACCCATCATGGTCTGGTGGGACCTCCCGGCGTTCTGGCATCTCCACCCCTCCTCCCGTGGTGTCTCCTTGCCCTGCAGGTCCTCGGCTCCGTCAAGAACAAGATCGAGAGCTTCGCGGCCACCCAGGAGGACTTCCCGGTGCTGCTCTTCAAGGCCAAGAAGTTCCTCATCGCCCGCGGGAAGCTCGACTGGGCAGAGGCGGCCGGCACTGTCCCGGCTCTGCGGCGCACGGACACGCCGGGTGAGGACAGGGGGGGATCGGGGGGTCCAGGGGGTCTGGAGGTGACCTGCAGGGGCTCCAGGTGGTCCCCAAGATCCTCCAGGAGATCTGGAGGTGACCTGCAGGGGCTCCAGATGGTCCCCAAGATCCTCCAGGGGGTCTGGAGGTGACCTGCAGAGGCTCCAGATGGTCCCCGAGGTCTGGGGTGGGGGGTCTCTGTGGGGCAGGGGGTGTTGGAGGGGTTGGGGGTCTCTATGGGGATGGGGGGCAATGGGGGGACTGCGGGGGGGTCTCTGTGGGGCTGGGGGGAGGCTGAGGGGGTCTTTGTGGGACAAGGGGGGCAGGGGGGATCTCTGTGGGGCAGTGGGATCTGGGGGGGGTCTGGGGGGTGGCAGGGAGGTCTCTATAGGGCAGGGGGGGCTCTGTGGGGCAGCGGGGGGCTCTCAATGGGGCAGTTGGGGTCGGGGGGGGGTCTGGGGGTAGCAGGGGGTCTCTGGGGGCTGTGATGGGTTCTCTATGGGGTGGGGGCATCTCTATGGGGCAGGGGTGTCTGTACAGGGGTCTCTGTGGCACGGGGGGGTCTCTATGGGGCAGCGGGGGTCTCTGTGAGGTGGGGGGGATCTCTATGGGGCAGGGGGGGTCTGTAGGGGGTTCTTTATGGTGCAGGGGGGTCTGTGTGGGGGTCTCTTTGGCACAGGGGGGTGTCTCTATGGGGCAGGGGGGTCTATGGGGGTATCTATGGGGCTGGGGGGGTCTGTCCGTGGGGCAGAGCCCCCAACCCACACATTTCCCCCCCCCAGGCCACAGCCGCAAGCCGTACCTGGGGTCTCTGTGGGGCTGGAGGGTCTATGGGGGGGTCTCTGGGGTAGTGGGGGGGTCCTTATCGGGCAGGGGGGTCTATGGGGTGTCCCTATGGGGCGGGGGGGTCTGTCCATGGGTCAGAGACCACCGACCCATACATGTGTGCCCCCAGGCCGTAGCCGCAGGCCGTCGCTGGGGTCTCTGTGGGGCAGTGGGGTCTGTGGGGGTGTCTCATTGGGGCTGGGGGTGTCTCTATGGGGCAGAGGGGTCTCTGTAAGGGCTTGGGGGGTGTCTCTATGGGGCTGGGTGTCTCTCCGTGGGGCAGAGCCCCCCGACCCACACCTCTCCCCCTCCCAGGCCGCAGCCGGAAGCCGTCGCTGGGGGAGCTGCTGCTGCGCCGTGCGCCGAGCCCCCCCGGCCCCCCCCGGTCGCCCCTGCGGGGGGACCCTCGCGCCGCCCCCCCAGCCGCCGCCGCCACCGCCCTGCGCGTCCGCAACGCCGTGTACGGAGCCGTCGTCTTCTGCGAGTTCCTCAAGGAGCTGGCGGCCCTCGCCCAGGCCCACGCCGTCACCTCGCCCTTCCTCGGAGAGCCCCCCGAGGAGTGAGACCCCCAAAATCCACCAAACCCCCCCAGACTCCACCCCAGGAACCCCAAACCCATCACCCTGCATCACAGCCTCTGCACCCTGCATCGCAGCGATGGGGGGAACAGAGTGAGGACCCCCCAATCCCCCCAGAATCCACCAAATCACCCCCAAAATCCACTGTCACCCCAAAATCCCTTCCAGAATCCAGCAACTCACCTCAAAAATCCACAAGATCCCCCCCAGAATCCAAGTCGTCACCCCCAGAATCCACCAAGTCACCTCAAAAATCCACCCCAGGACCCCCACCCTGCGTCCCAGCCCCTGCACCCAGCGTCGCAGTGGGGTGGGACACAGAGCGAGGAACCCCGGGGAGCACAAACCTCACACCAGGACCCCCAACCGCCCCAGAATCCACCAAATCCCACCAAAAATGCACCAAGTCACCTCAAAATCCACAAAATCCCCCCCAGAATCCACCAAATCCCCCCAAAATCCACAAAAACGCCCCAAAAATCCACCCTGAGACCCCCAAACCCACCACCCTGCATCGCAGTGAGGGGGGTACACGGAGCGAGGACCCCTGTGGGGAGCACAAACCTCACAGCAGGACCCCCAACCCCCCAGAATCTACCAAATCACCCCCAGAATCCATCAAGTCACCCCAAAAATCCACCCCAGGACCCCCCAAATCCACCAAATTACCCCAAAAGTCCCTCCTGGGACCCCCCCTAACCCACATCACATCCCCGTGCAGCAAGCATTGCAGCAAGTGGGGGATGCTGCACAGAGTGAGGACCCCCCCGCGGACCCCTAAACCCTCCATAGATCCCCAAAATCCATCAAATCACCTCAAAAATCCATCCTGGGACCCCTAAACCCTCCCCCCAACTCTGCATCCCAGCCCCTGCATCCCAGTGAGGGGGGAGACGGAGTGAGGATCCCCCCGGGACATCCAAACCTCACACCAGGACCTCCAACACCCCCAGAATCCACCAAATCCCACCAAAAATGCACCGTCACCCCCAAAATCCACCAAATCCCCCCAGAATCCACAAAAACATCCCAAAAATCCACCCTGGGACCCCCAAACCCACCACCCTGCATCGCAGTGAGGGGGGGTACACGGAGCGAGGACCCCTGTGGGGAGCACAAACCTCACAGCAGGATCCCCAACCCCCTAGAATCCATCAAATCACCCCAAAAATCCATCCTGGGACCCCTAAACCCTCCCCCCGACCCTGCATCCCAGTGAGGGGGGGGGACAGAGTGAGGATCCCCCCGGGACATCCAAACCTCACACCAGGACCCCCAACACCCCCCAGAATCCACCAAATCACCCCAAAAGTCCCCCCTGCGACCCCCAGTCCCCCCAAACCTGCATCACATCCCCTTGCACCAAGCATTGCAGCAGCGGGGGGGGCAGCACAGAGTGAGGACCCCCTCCGGGGACCCCAAACCCCCCCCCCCCGAGCCCCAAAATCCATCAAATCACCCCAAACCGCCCCCCCGAACCCCCAAAATGCCCCAAATCCCCCCCCCCTTTGTAATTTATTGGGGCGCGCTGGGCGCTGGGGGGGGGCCGGGCGGGACCCGGGCGGGGGGGGTGCATGGGGGGGCAGCGCCGCGCAATAAAGGGACAGACTGGAGCCAACTGGGAGCTACTGGGGCGGCTGCAGATGCACTGGGGACATCGGGGTGGGGGGCACGCTGGGGACCATACTGGGGACAGGGGGGGCCATACTGGGGACACTGGGGCTCATACTGGGGACACTGAGGGCCATACTGGGGACACTGGGTCTAGACTGGGGACACTGGGGCTCATACTGGGGACACTGAGGGCCATACTGGGGACACTGGGGTCTGTACTGGGGACACTGGGAGTCCATATGGGGTACACTGGTGGCCTGTACTGGGAACACCAAGTCCATACTGGGAACACTAGGGCTGGACTGGGGACACTGGGAGCTCATACTGGGGACACGGGTTGGACTGGGGACACTGGGAGTCCATACTGGGGACACAAGGTCCATACTGGGAACACTGGGAGTCTGTACTGGGGACACTGGCACTGCACTGGGAGCACTGGGGTTGGACTGGGTTCACTGGGGCCCGGACTGGGGACACCGGGAGCCCATACTGGGAAGACTGGGGTGGACTGGGGACACTGGAGTCCATACTGGGGACACTGGGGCAGCCAGTACTGCTCCCCATACTGATCCCAGTGTGCTGCCCATACTGGTGTCCCTGCCCATCCTCCCAGGATCTGGGCTGGAACCCTGGGATCAGGGCTGGAATCCCAGAACCAGAGCTGGGATCCTGGAATTAGGGTTGGGATCCTGGGGTCGGGGCTGGAATCCCAAGATTGGGGCTGGGATCCTGGAATTGGGGTGGGATCCCGGGATCGGGGCTCTCCCTGCCCGCTTCTCACCATTCTCCTTCCCGGAATCTCTTCCTTCACCCCCTGGAATTCCAAGCGGCCGCCGGCTCATCCCACCCTTCCCTGCGGAAGCTCCGCAGCCTCTGCCTGGATCCTCATCCTGGGCCGCGATTCCCGGTTGCTGCCACCGTTCCGTTACCCCCATTCCCACCCCAGCCCGGGCAGGGTCGATCCCTTCCGCTCCCGTTCCCAATTCCCTGCCCCTTCAGGATCCCACACGGAGAATCCCGGGAAGACGGGAGGGCAGAATCCCTCGGGTAGGGATCCCCCCAGCCTCCCAACGGAAAGCCTGGACACCAGAGCAGCCTCCATCCCCCCGTCATTCCACACCGGAGCCAGCACCGTCTCCAAAGCTTTTATTCCTCTCCCTCCCGGCTGCGTTCCCGACGCTTTCAGAACTTCTGGAATTGCTTCTTGGTGCCGGCGGCCTTGGTGACCTTGAGCACGTTGAAGCGCACGGTCTTGCTGAGCGGCCGGCACTCCCCGACCGTCACGATGTCTCCGATCTGGACGTCCCTGGAAAAAGAGGCAGCGCCGGGATCTCAGCCGGGAGCCCTCGGATGGACCCGAATCCCTGAAAACCTTGGGATGAGGCCACAACGGGAACACACAAAGGGAGATATTAGTGAGTTTGCAGGTGACGCCAAGCGGAGGCACAGCTGCTATGGCTGAAGGACGGGACAGAATCCAGAGGGACCCGGAGAGGCTGGAGAAGGGGCTGGGAAAACCTCAGGAGGTTCAACCAGGCCAGGGGTGAGGTCCTACAGCTGCGTGGGGACAATTCCCAATTTCAAGTACACACTTGGTTCCGCGTGTCCGGATTCATCCCTGCTCCAAAATGGGACGGGACTGAAGCAGGAAAGGTGGCGTCGGGGCGGCCTCCTCCATTCCAGGAGGGATCGGGATGGAGACTTCCCAGGAAAACAGCTTTCCCGTGCCAGCAACGGCGTTAACGGCGCGTCCCACAGCCGAAGCTACTGCTGCAAATCCAGGCATCCCAGCAATGCTCACACCCTGCGGCTCCGGTTCCGTAGGAAACCCGGCTCCAGGGGATCCGCTGGAGAGCGAGCGACCCCACCCCGCGCCCCGCTGCAGATCCTGGAGGAGGATCCCAACTCCCCCCAGCCCTGGGAATGGTGAACTGGGAGCTGCTGGCTTTGTCCCCGGGATCCAGCTGCCAGAAGGAACCGTTCCCTCATCCCGGATGGAGAAACACACGGAAGAGTGAAGGGTTCCCGGCATAACACCCGCCCGGCTCGAGATCCCTTCCCAAAACTGGAAGGCCGCGTGCCTGTCGGCAACTGCGATCCCTTCCCAAGCACCGTGGGCTCTCCCATTCCCCAGAATCCTTTCCTGAGCACCACGGGCTCTCCTGCTGCCTGGAATCCTTTCCTGAGCTCCGGAGCCGCTTCCCGGTTCAGCAGCTGCCACTGGCGGTGTCAGCAGCCCCGCAGGCTCTGCAGACCATCGTGAGATCAGACATCATCACCGGGAAGCGGATTCTGAGCCAGGTGTTGCATTCCCAGCTCCATACGCACCTGAAGCAGGGGGACAGGTGAACCGACATGTTCTTGTGGCGCTTCTCGAAGCGGTTGTACTTCCGGATGTAGTGGAGATAATCCCGGCGGATCACGATCGTCCGCTGCATCTTCATCTTGGTCACCACGCCTAGAGGACCCCGAGGGGACACGGCAGTGAGGGACGGTGGCTCCCGACCGCGATCCCAGCCGGAAACAGAGGGTGGAGTCGCAGGAACGGAGCAATTTCGTATAATCATAGAATCACCAGGTTGGAAAGGACCCCCTGGATCATTGAGTCCAACCATTCCCATCAATCACTAACCCATGTCCCTCAGCACCTCGTCCACCCGGCCCTTAAACCCCTCCAGGGAAGGGGACTCAACCCCCTCCCTGGGCAGCCTCTGCCAGTGCCCAATGACCCTTTCCATGAAAAAGTTTTTCCTTATGTCCAGCCTGACCCTCCCCTGGCGGAGCTTGAGGCCATTCCCTCTCGTCCTGTCCCCTGTCCCTTGGGAGCAGAGCCCAGCTCCCTCCTCTCCACAACCTCCTTTCAGGTAGTTGGAGAGAGCAACGAGGTCTCCCCTCAGCCTCCTCTTCTCCAGGATAAACACCCCCAGGGCCCTCAGGCTTGTTCTCCAGCCCCTTCCCCAGCTCCGTTCCCTTCTCCAGACGTTCTCCAGCCCCTCAAGGTCTTTCTTGGAGTGAAGGACCCAGAACTGACCCCAGGATTCGAGGTTGGGTCTCACCAGAGGGAGAAGAACCTCCCTGGCCCTGCTGGCCACGCCGTGTCTGCTCCAAGCCAAGATGCCCTTGGCCTCCTTGGCCCCCTGGGCCCCTGCTGGCTCCTGTTCAACCAACACCCCCAGGTCCTTCTCCTCCAGGCAGTTTCCAGCCAGACTTCTCCTAGTCTGGAGCTGCTCAGGGTTGTTGTGCCCCAAGGGCAGGACCTGGTGTTTGGCCTTGTTAAACCTCATCCTGTAGGTCTCAGCCCATGGATCCAGCCAGCTCAGTGTCATCTCCAAACTTGCTCAGGGTGCCCTCGATGCCTTCACCCGGCTCATTGATGAAGACATTGAACAGGGCTGGACCCAGCACTGAGCCCTGGGGACAGAAGTCCCACCCCTGCCATGGGCAGGGACACCTCACACTGGATCAGGGGCTCCGAGCCCCATCCAACCTGGCCTTGAACCCCTCCAGGGATGGGGCAGCCACCCCTGCTCTGGGAACCCTGGGCCAGGGCCTCCCCACCCTCACCGGAGAACATTTCTCCCCAAGATCTCAGCTCACTCTCCCCTCTTGCAGCTCAAAACCGTTCCCCTCGTCCTATCCCTACATTTCCCAGTCAAGAGCACCCCCCAGCTTCCCTGGAGCCCCTTTCCCTACCGGAAGGTGCTCTAAGGTCTCTCTGCAGCCTTCCCTTTTCTTCTCCAGGCTGAACAACCCCAGCCTGTCCTCATATGTGAGGTTCTCCAGCCCTTGCATCCATCCCATCCCTTCCTTCCTTTCTTCCCATCTCCATCTCCTCTCTTCCCTCCACCCCATCCCTTTCATCTCCATCCCATCTCTCCTTCCATCCCATATCCATCTCATCCAATTCCATCTGCATCCCATTCTACCTCCATCTCATCTCATCCCATCCCATCCCTCCTTTCCTTTCCATCCCATCCCCATCGATGAAGACCTCAAGACAGCGCCGGTCCCACCACAAGTCCCTGAGGCCACCCCTTGTCACCCACCTTACTGGGACATCGAGCCGCTGACCCCTAATTCCTGCAATTCCTCCTTGTTTACATCCACAATCATCAGGAACGCTCCTCAGGAGGTTTTCCAAATGGAAAATGACCCCCGTCCACAATTTGGGCTGCACCAAGGCCCAAATCCCCACTCCAAACCCCATTCCCTCATTTTTTTAAACCCTGTGATGGTGGCGCCGCCTCCTCCCTTCCCCAGGCGCTCCGGGCAGGAAAGCCGCCGGCACCGGTGCTCGGAGCAGCATCAGCAAAGCCACATGTGGCACTGTCGTCAGAGCCCCGGGGGCCTCCGCAGACCATCGTGAGATATCGGCATCATCTGCAGCTCTGCGACCGGCGCCGGAGCCTCCCGGCAACGCCGTCGGCACTGGATCGCTCACCAGAGAGGATGCGGCCACGGATGGAGACGTTGCCGGTGAAGGGACACTTCTTGTCGATGTAGGTGCCCTCGATGGCCTGTGGAAGAGAAAGAGCTGGTGACGCCGCGGCCGGCGCTGCCGGGAGCCGGTGCCGGGCTCAGCCGCGGCCGCGCTCACCTCCTTGGGGGTCTTGAAGCCGAGGCCGATGTTGCGGTAGTAGCGCGGGAGCTTCTCCTTGCCGCCCTCGCCCAGCAGCACCCGCTTCTTGTTCTGGAAGATCGTCGGCTGCTTCTGGTAGGCACGCTCCGTCTGCCGGGACACGGGACAGCACCGGGTCACTGGGGTCACTGGGACTGACCACAGACCCTCGACTGACCGCAGACCCTCAGCGAGGGGGCCCTGGGGAGTTTGGGGGGCTCTGGGAAAATTTTGGGGGGTCTGGGAGTGACCTTAGTGGTCCCAAGGGGAATTTGGGGGGGGTCTGGGGGCATCCTGAAGGGGTCCCAGGGGAGTTTGGAGGTCCCAGGGGTGACCCTAGTGGTCCCAGGGGGAGTTTGGAGGGGTCTGGGGGGTCTTGAAGGGGTCTGGGGATGTTTGGGGGTCCCAGGGGATGATCCTAGTGGTCCCAGGGGGAGTCTGGGGAAACTTGAGGGTCCCAGGGGGAGGTTCCAGGGGCGTTTTGGGGTGTTCTGAAGGGGTCCCGGGGGTCTGGGGGCGTTCCAAGCTTCAGGAGGTGCTCCTGGTGGTTTTGGGACAGATCCTCCTGATCGCAGAGATCACGGGGGGTTGGGGGAGAGCTTCGATTCCGGGGTCCCGGTGCTTCCCGGGGAGAGCAGGGGATGTTGGAGGTCCCGAGGGGCTCCCAGGGACAACGGGGATCCTTGGGAGGCTAGGGGGGTGCGGGGGGGTCCCGGGGGGTCCCAGCTGGGGTTCCCTGCGGTGCTGAGGCTCCTCGAGGGGGGTGTACAAAGTGGGGGGGGTCCATGGGGAGCTTGGGGGTCCAGTTTTGGGGGGAGGCTGCTATTTGAGGGGGGTCCCTGTGATATTGGGAGTCCTAGGGGGGGGGTCCCTATGATATGGGGGGGTCCGGGGGGGGAACCCTGTGGTATTGATGGGGGGGGGTGTCCCGGTCGGGTGGGAATCCCGGTCGGGGGTGTCCCGGCAGGGTGCCAGGGTTCCCCTGTGATGCTGGGGGTTCCGGGGGTGCCCGGGATGGGTGGGGTCCCCGCGGGTTCGGGGGGTCCCGGGGGGGGGTCCCGGCCCAGGCCTCGCGCAGCGCCCACCTGCGTATCCGCCATCTTGGCGCGCGCGGAGCGGAAAGGGCCGAGCAGGCACGCGGCGGCGCCTCGAGGAGAACAGAAGCGGAAGTGACGTCAGAGAGAGGCGGGGAAGGCCCGCCCCCGCTCCCTTAAGGGCTGCGGCTGTGAGGGCGGAAGCGCCTTCTCCTCCCCGTGTCGCCACTTCCGCCCGAACACCCACAGCAAAGAG